>NW_027412088.1:14507500-14600000 GCF_047663935.1 Musca autumnalis | reverse complement strand
CAAATTTGGTATAGTTCTGTTATTAAATCCTATTTACTGAAAAAATAAAAAAATTGTGGAATATTTTCAATATAACGGTAGTTTGTGTCGCTTACATCTTTTTCGCTGTCACGCAATCAGGCTTTTACTTTGAGAAGTGGCGGTTACATCAAAAAAAATTATTTGAAACAAATCATTTTTAGAGTAATTCTTATCTACAATTTAAAAACAAAGCACACTAATTTCATAGCAAGTATTTGTTCGAAGAATTATAAGATTAAAACGTATTTCTTGTAATATAGTTGAATAACGACATGGTATGTAAATGTGCAATTTGATGTAAGCGACAATTCGCTGTCACAAACAAATGTACACAAAAAGCAAAAATGGCGCTTACATCAAAATTGTTTTTGCTCTAATTTCGTAACGGTAGATGGCTGAGTTCTAAAAATTTGGGAGATGGTGTGTTGGAATATTCCTCATAGATTTCCGTAAAAAAACGAAAATCGAAAAAATGTCGCTTACATCTTTTTCGCGGGAAGGGCTCGATATGTACTAATTTCTGATCGAAAATCATAGGTATCCAAATTTCAAATTTTCTTCTATATTAAGCTGATTTATTTAATTGAACAATTGTTTCTTTATGTAATAACATTTTAAGGGATTATTTTCCACAAATCCCTTGTTTAACTCTTCAGCCAGACTAAGCCGGCAATAATGTTAAGCCATATCCCAAATGGAAATATAATATAACCAAAGTAAAATAAATATATTTGCTTCTGTTCATATGTTTTATTCCTAGAATTAGTCCTTTATGCAAAAAACGAAACCTCATCAACTAAAAAGAAGAAGAACAAAAAAAAAACAACAGCAAAGAAAACAAACAGAAAATATCGACACACAAACTCATCAAAATCTACTCCCTCTCTACTCCCCGAACAACAATTCCATGAAATATGACTTAATTTGGTTGTTGCGTTTTCACACATTTATGCCTGGAGTGCTTAAAGCCGTAAAACACACACAGACACTCATATAAACATATATGCATATGTACGTATGTGGGCTATGCACACCTCAAATTCCATTAGCATTTATTTTGCAAATTGTGGCGCTTACAGTCAAATAAGAATTCCCGGAAATGGGGCACGTACAAATGTAATTTTTTTTTTTTTGCTTCAACTGTTTGTTTCTCTTTTTGTTGGCTTGTGGCAATCAGTGGTTGTATGATTGGCTGAATGGTTGGTGGCTCTTCACTTTAGTTATTGCGGTTTGCCGGTGTATTTGGTTTGGTGTTGGATTATTTGATTGCTCTGTGGATTTTCCATTATAATTTTCCACAAGAAATAAAAAATGACTTGTTGGCTGACATACAGGTATGCAGCACAAATGTCAACAGTTTTCTCAGAAATTTCATAGACAGATGCCAACGGAATTGATGGTCGCATGAAATGAACCTGACCTAACTCTTTTATTTTACAATGTAGCCACGAGAGGGCAAAAGAAAACTAACAATTCTCACACTTCTGTTGCTGTTCAGTGTGGAATGCCATAGTGTCAAATGCCTATTATAGAGGTATGACTCGTTGGCATTATTAGTTTGACATGATAGATATTGAAGTGGTTAGTTACAATTACACTATTTCCAAAAAAAAAAAATAAATTTGTTTAAACATAAATTTTAAAATATAAAATATAAAATATAAAATATAAAATATAAAATATAAAATATAAAATATAAAATATAAAATATAAAATATAAAATATAAAATATAAAATATAAAATATAAAATATAAAATATAAAATATAAAATATAAAATATAAAATATAAAATATAAAATATAAAATATAAAATATAAAATATAAAATATAAAATATAAAATATAAAATATAAAATATAAAATATAAAATATAAAATATAAAATATAAAATATAAAATATAAAATATAAAATATAAAATATAAAATATAAAATATAAAATATAAAATATAAAATATAAAATATAAAATATAAAATATAAAATATAAAATATAAAATATAAAATATAAAATATAAAATATAAAATATAAAATATAAAATATAAAATATAAAATATAAAATATAAAATATAAAATATAAAATATAAAATATAAAATATAAAATATAAAATATAAAATATAAAATATAAAATATAAAATATAAAATATAAAATATAAAATATAAAATATAAAATATAAAATATAAAATATAAAATATAAAATATAAAATATAAAATATAAAATATAAAATATAAAATATAAAATATAAAATATAAAATATAAAATATAAAATATAAAATATAAAATATAAAATATAAAATATAAAATATAAAATATAAAATATAAAATATAAAATATAAAATATAAAATATAAAATATAAAATATAAAATATAAAATATAAAATATAAAATATAAAATATAAAATATAAAATATAAAATATAAAATATAAAATATAAAATATAAAATATAAAATATAAAATATAAAATATAAAATATAAAATATAAAATATAAAATATAAAATATAAAATATAAAATATAAAATATAAAATATAAAATATAAAATATAAAATATAAAATATAAAATATAAAATATAAAATATAAAATATAAAATATAAAATATAAAATATAAAATATAAAATATAAAATATAAAATATAAAATATAAAATATAAAATATAAAATATAAAATATAAAATATAAAATATAAAATATAAAATATAAAATATAAAATATAAAATATAAAATATAAAATATAAAATATAAAATATAAAATATAAAATATAAAATATAAAATATAAAATATAAAATATAAAATATAAAATATAAAATATAAAATATAAAATATAAAATATAAAATATAAAATATAAAATATAAAATATAAAATATAAAATATAAAATATAAAATATAAAATATAAAATATAAAATATAAAATATAAAATATAAAATATAAAATATAAAATATAAAATATAAAATATAAAATATAAAATATAAAATATAAAATATAAAATATAAAATATAAAATATAAAATATAAAATATAAAATATAAAATATAAAATATAAAATATAAAATATAAAATATAAAATATAAAATATAAAATATAAAATATAAAATATAAAATATAAAATATAAAATATAAAATATAAAATATAAAATATAAAATATAAAATATAAAATATAAAATATAAAATATAAAATATAAAATATAAAATATAAAATATAAAATATAAAATATAAAATATAAAATATAAAATATAAAATATAAAATATAAAATATAAAATATAAAATATAAAATATAAAATATAAAATATAAAATATAAAATATAAAATATAAAATATAAAATATAAAATATAAAATATAAAATATAAAATATAAAATATAAAATATAAAATATAAAATATAAAATATAAAATATAAAATATAAAATATAAAATATAAAATATAAAATATAAAATATAAAATATAAAATATAAAATATAAAATATAAAATATAAAATATAAAATATAAAATATAAAATATAAAATATAAAATATAAAATATAAAATATAAAATATAAAATATAAAATATAAAATATAAAATATAAAATATAAAATATAAAATATAAAATATAAAATATAAAATATAAAATATAAAATATAAAATATAAAATATAAAATATAAAATATAAAATATAAAATATAAAATATAAAATATAAAATATAAAATATAAAATATAAAATATAAAATATAAAATATAAAATATAAAATATAAAATATAAAATATAAAATATAAAATATAAAATATAAAATATAAAATATAAAATATAAAATATAAAATATAAAATATAAAATATAAAATATAAAATATAAAATATAAAATATAAAATATAAAATATAAAATATAAAATATAAAATATAAAATATAAAATATAAAATATAAAATATAAAATATAAAATATAAAATATAAAATATAAAATATAAAATATAAAATATAAAATATAAAATATAAAATATAAAATATAAAATATAAAATATAAAATATAAAATATAAAATATAAAATATAAAATATAAAATATAAAATATAAAATATAAAATATAAAATATAAAATATAAAATATAAAATATAAAATATAAAATATAAAATATAAAATATAAAATATAAAATATAAAATATAAAATATAAAATATAAAATATAAAATATAAAATATAAAATATAAAATATAAAATATAAAATATAAAATATAAAATATAAAATATAAAATATAAAATATAAAATATAAAATATAAAATATAAAATATAAAATATAAAATATAAAATATAAAATATAAAATATAAAATATAAAATATAAAATATAAAATATAAAATATAAAATATAAAATATAAAATATAAAATATAAAATATAAAATATAAAATATAAAATATAAAATATAAAATATAAAATATAAAATATAAAATATAAAATATAAAATATAAAATATAAAATATAAAATATAAAATATAAAATATAAAATATAAAATATAAAATATAAAATATAAAATATAAAATATAAAATATAAAATATAAAATATAAAATATAAAATATAAAATATAAAATATAAAATATAAAATATAAAATATAAAATATAAAATATAAAATATAAAATATAAAATATAAAATATAAAATATAAAATATAAAATATAAAATATAAAATATAAAATATAAAATATAAAATATAAAATATAAAATATAAAATATAAAATATAAAATATAAAATATAAAATATAAAATATAAAATATAAAATATAAAATATAAAATATAAAATATAAAATATAAAATATAAAATATAAAATATAAAATATAAAATATAAAATATAAAATATAAAATATAAAATATAAAATATAAAATATAAAATATAAAATATAAAATATAAAATATAAAATATAAAATATAAAATATAAAATATAAAATATAAAATATAAAATATAAAATATAAAATATAAAATATAAAATATAAAATATAAAATATAAAATATAAAATATAAAATATAAAATATAAAATATAAAATATAAAATATAAAATATAAAATATAAAATATAAAATATAAAATATAAAATATAAAATATAAAATATAAAATATAAAATATAAAATATAAAATATAAAATATAAAATATAAAATATAAAATATAAAATATAAAATATAAAATATAAAATATAAAATATAAAATATAAAATATAAAATATAAAATATAAAATATAAAATATAAAATATAAAATATAAAATATAAAATATAAAATATAAAATATAAAATATAAAATATAAAATATAAAATATAAAATATAAAATATAAAATATAAAATATAAAATATAAAATATAAAATATAAAATATAAAATATAAAATATAAAATATAAAATATAAAATATAAAATATAAAATATAAAATATAAAATATAAAATATAAAATATAAAATATAAAATATAAAATATAAAATATAAAATATAAAATATAAAATATAAAATATAAAATATAAAATATAAAATATAAAATATAAAATATAAAATATAAAATATAAAATATAAAATATAAAATATAAAATATAAAATATAAAATATAAAATATAAAATATAAAATATAAAATATAAAATATAAAATATAAAATATAAAATATAAAATATAAAATATAAAATATAAAATATAAAATATAAAATATAAAATATAAAATATAAAATATAAAATATAAAATATAAAATATAAAATATAAAATATAAAATATAAAATATAAAATATAAAATATAAAATATAAAATATAAAATATAAAATATAAAATATAAAATATAAAATATAAAATATAAAATATAAAATATAAAATATAAAATATAAAATATAAAATATAAAATATAAAATATAAAATATAAAATATAAAATATAAAATATAAAATATAAAATATAAAATATAAAATATAAAATATAAAATATAAAATATAAAATATAAAATATAAAATATAAAATATAAAATATAAAATATAAAATATAAAATATAAAATATAAAATATAAAATATAAAATATAAAATATAAAATATAAAATATAAAATATAAAATATAAAATATAAAATATAAAATATAAAATATAAAATATAAAATATAAAATATAAAATATAAAATATAAAATATAAAATATAAAATATAAAATATAAAATATAAAATATAAAATATAAAATATAAAATATAAAATATAAAATATAAAATATAAAATATAAAATATAAAATATAAAATATAAAATATAAAATATAAAATATAAAATATAAAATATAAAATATAAAATATAAAATATAAAATATAAAATATAAAATATAAAATATAAAATATAAAATATAAAATATAAAATATAAAATATAAAATATAAAATATAAAATATAAAATATAAAATATAAAATATAAAATATAAAATATAAAATATAAAATATAAAATATAAAATATAAAATATAAAATATAAAATATAAAATATAAAATATAAAATATAAAATATAAAATATAAAATATAAAATATAAAATATAAAATATAAAATATAAAATATAAAATATAAAATATAAAATATAAAATATAAAATATAAAATATAAAATATAAAATATAAAATATAAAATATAAAATCTAAAATATAAAATATAAACATATGTTAATAATATTTACATATGGCGAATAACAAAATTCCTTTACAATTCCATTTGAAAAAAATTAAAAATTTTTTTTACGAGCACATCTACGATTTTTGGTACAGAGGTAAAGGAAAAAAATCCGGTTTCAAATCTGCTCGCGTTCACGAAATTGGCCAATGCGCGCAAAAGTTATAGCGGTTTTTATTCTCATATAAAGAAAAAATATTTAAAAATATCTTTTTTGTTGTTATGAGAAAATGTATGCATAAATCGTTAACAGCAGTCCATATCTATTCGTAGATGTTTAAATAGTTATTAAATTTATTATTATTTTCGCGGAAAGTCAACAAATAATAAAAAAATTTGAAGTAAATCCAAATTATCCTGTCCCAGAATCCGTACAAACCCTCAAAAAATAAATTAAAGAATATATGCGGAATCTAGACAATGCGTAGAAAAATATGATACCAAATTTATAGAGATTCGGTACGTAAATTGCATATTATAGCAACAACAAAAGAGAAAAACCTATTGTTGGGAAATATTGTTGCAAATATTTTTTTGGTTTGATTCTAAAAATTAGAAAACAAAATTTGGGAGTTCTCCAACTATTTTGCTAAAATCCCATAGAATAATGAATGTATACAGTTAAAACTTCATCATAACATATGGTTTACCACCGCGAGAGTTTAACTGATTACTGTGATAACTTATAAGGGTAGGAAATTAAGAGTAATATTGAAATTACAATCATTCAATTAATATTATAATTAAAAAGCCTGTTATTCGCGAATTAGTTAAAGTCGGTTGATGCGCATCCGTTTTTGAATACAGCGAATCAATCTCTGTCAAAATTTATGCATATTTCGATGTTTCACTCAGGGGCCATTGTGTGCCACCAGTTGCATCATACACTGCAAAAAACCTTAAAGTTGGTAAAAGTCGCGCAATGTGCATACGATTTTGATGCGCATCCGGTTTCGTCAGCGCCTATCAAAAATACGTCCAAATATACCAATTTTAATTAGATTCTTCAAGAACCGCGGATGTGCCTCCACATTCTATTTTTGGTGAAAAACCCATATTACACGCGAATTTCTGTAATTTATGACACGCGTTTTCGCAAATATTATAATCGCGTATAAAGGATTCCATTTACGTAAAAAAAATTCAAGAAAATCGCGGTTTAGTACGCGGATTTTTCGAAATAATTTTTTGTTGCTTTTCCTATTTTCAGGGTATCTATATCCGCGGTTTTAGTGGATGGATTCGATCGCGGAAGGTCTCATTAAATCCGTCGCGTAAAAAAACTAAATTCACGCGGGGTACAAAGGAAATTGAATGGCACTTGTAAATTTTAAACGCAAAAAATAGGTTTTTTAAAAAAAATCACGCATCAAATATTGGCCTTTAGACTCCAATTACTAGGATGCAGTAAGGAGCACACTCATGAGATATGCATTAAACGACGTAGAATCACGAGTTTTATAATCCTAATGTGAGTTTTGAATATTATCTTGTTGCGCGTCCGAATTATTAAAACAATTCAAAAAACCCCGAAATTCCGGCTTCAAAATGTCAGCATCAAGTTTAGGTGGATGCAGTGGATATATCGAAAAATGTTACACTAGTATCATATTGCCCATGAAGTATTCTTTGAGTCTTTCTTTGGGCATATGTCTATAAAATGTAAGGTTAAGCCTAAAATCGGAAGGGAGCATAAAAAAACTTGTTGGCTTCAACCCATTTTTACCTATTTTTCTACATTGATGCCAACACAGCTTCCACGTAAATTAATTTTAATGGTCGACCTTATGGGATTCCTCCTAAAACACTTCAGTTTAAAGAATGTATATCATACTATATAGAATATGTTAACAGTTCGCGAATTCTGAAAGGGTGAAACTCGTATTCATCGATTGTAAAAAATTTTTGTTTTTCGCCATATGTATATTTATGTAATGCCTTGGAAACAGTGTAAATTCTGACATGAAGCCGGTTGACTCTCAATTGGTTTTGTTGTTTTATTTTACATTTGGGTTTTTCATATGAATCGCAAGGTGTGTCTGTGTGTATGGGGAAAACCTCTTATTTTCCTGTTAAGGACATTCCTCAAGTGGCCAGCTACTCATAATGGCGGAATGATTCAATAAATGAATGAATGAACGCACGAATGACTGTTCAATGTTTGTTACTTTTTTCCAAATGAAATAAAACAACAACGGCAACAACTAACAAATTCCTAGTTTGCTCGGCTGAGCATAGGTGCAGTGAGGAATCAAAAAATCAGTTTTAATTTCAGAGTCAACAGTAACGGCCATCACATTTGAAGTGAGTGCAATCGAAAAACAAAAAACAAACAGCAGTGGATTTAAAAATTATTTAAAACAGAGTTTTGGAAAACTTTAATTGCAACCCAACCAAAAGTGAATTAAAAAAACTAATTAAAAGTTATAAACCCCGTGAACATATTAATATTTATGACACAATTAGAAAACATACTGAAGCTGAATAGGTATTTTCCCGTTAAAGTGTTGTGTTTGTACTGTTGTTTCCTCATCAACGTTCTGGCTAATTAGATTTCATACATCCCGCAGATGCTTTACAGTGCAAAAGACTTTATCAAAAGAGAACACATCTAAACGAAGGTAACTTTTAACCACCACACATGTCCCTCTCAAATCTTTTTGACACAATGACAGGCGAAGGACAAGTGCTGAGGTATATAGAGTCAACATAATGACAGCAACAGCAGCAAGAACAACAACGATATGCATAAATTAATTGACACAAGTTTCACTTTAAGGGATTATATTTTGCTCGTGAACGAAAGAAAGAAAAAAAAAAAGACATCCATGATGATGCCTCATCTTAGCTCAACCATCAACGTCAAGTGAAAGTTATGTTCCTGAAAATTTATTTTCCATATTGTTACGTTTCCAGTGAAGGATAACAAAGACCATGGAGGCGGGGGAGGGTATGCAGACGGCAGACGGCATTTGGTTAGTTGAGTCTGTGCAAGGTACATAAGTATGTTTGAGATTTACCATTGACAGTTAATTAGTGACAGTTAAGTTGTAATAGTTAACGTTTAATGGGCACAGCAAATGGAGAGAAGTTTGCCATAACGTTCGTTGCTGTTGTATGGTATCCTTAGATACCGTTCAAGTCTAGTCATTTCATTCAACTGGATGTCAATTAATTTGAGATTTAAGTCTTTGCGTTCAGACAGACAATTGTCGCGTTTTTTATTTGTTTTGTTGCACTGTGAGCGTGTTGAATATTTGGTGGTATTAAAAAGGGGTTGGTCCTTAATAATGTTGTTGTTGTTAATTTTTGAGTTTAGTTAAAATAATAAATATGTATGTATATTGAATTGTTTTAATTGATTTATGATTTTTAACTTTCTTTTTAGAGGTTATGCGACTTTTCTTATCTGGAGCAATTAATCAGCGCAAATTCACCAAAAATCTAAATAGTTTTAAAGAGAATTACTTAATTTCGAGTATAATTCAAAATGTTTAATTTTTTGAATTTTGAATTTTTAATTTTATTTTTTAATTATTAATATTTAATTTTTATACCCTTCACCATAGAATGGAGGGAGCGCTACATTTTTGCATCCGTGTGTCTTTTTCCCATAGGCAGGTCAAGTTCGAATATAAGCTATATGGGCCCACGTTTTGATATAGCCCCCATATAACGGTACCTCCCGATTTTAGGTATTATAAAGCTTTTAGCTACTTTTTTCGACCGAATTACCTGTAATTTAACATGTGAGGTTCCCAGCGGTCACAAAAAATCTCCCCCAAAAATTTCCAATATGGGTCCATGTTTTGTTATAAACCCCATATTGCGGTACCTCTCGATTTTTGGTATTTTGTGGATATTAACTATCTTTTTTGACTGAACAACCTGCAATTTGACACTTGAGATTACCAATGGTCACAAAAATACTCCACCAAAAATTGTCAACATAGGTCGATGTTTTTATATAGCCCTCATATAACGGTACCTCCCGAATTTCTGTATTTTGAGGATTTTAGCTAAAATTTTTGACCAAACTACCTGAAATTTGGCATTTGAGGTTCCCACTGGCCACAAAGCTAATCCACCAAAAATGTTCAACATAGGTTCATGTTTTGGTACAGCCCCATATAACGGTACTTCTCGATTTTCGGTATTTTGAGAATTTTAGCTACAATCGAACTAGCTGTAATTTGACATTTCAGGTTCTCAGTGATCACGAAAATTCTCAACCAAAAATGGTTAATATAGGTCAATATTTTGGTATAGCCCCAATATAACGGTTCCTCCCGATTTTCGGTATTTTGAGGATTTTAGCTAAAATTTTTAAGCGAACTAGCTATAATTTGACATTTAAGGTTTTCAATGGTCACTAAACTTCTCCACCAAAAGTCGTCAACATTCGTCAACCTTTTGGTATTGTCCCCATATAACGGTACCTCCCGATTTTCGGTATTTTGAGGATTTTAGCTAAAATGTTTAATCGAACTAGCTGTAACTTGACCTTTGAGGTTCTCAATGGTCACTAAACATCTCCACTAAAAATTGTCAACATTTGTCCATGTTTTGGTATAGCCCCCATATAACGGTATCTCCCGATTTTTGGTATTTTGAGGATTTTAGGTAAAATTTTTATCCGAACTACCTGTAATTTAACATTTGAGGTTCTCAGTGGCTACGAAACTTCCACACTAAAAATTGTCAACATTGGTCCATGTTTTGGTATATCTCCCATATAACGGTATTTCCCGATTTTTGTAGTTTGAGGATTTTAGGTACAATTTTTATCCGAACTAGCTGTAATTTAACATTTGAGGTTCACAGTGATCACGAAACTTCTCCACCAAAAATCGTCAACATTGGTCCATGTTTTGGTATAGCACCCATATAACGGTACTTCCCGATTTTCGGTATTTTGGGGATTTTAGCTGCATTTTGTAACCGACCTATCCGTAATTTAATATTCGAGGTTCCTATCACAAAACATATCCACCAAAATTCAATATATGTCCATGTTTTGTATAGCCCCCATATATTGGAACCCCCTGATTTTAGTTGTTTTGACCGAACCATTTGTAATTTAAAATTTGAGGTTCCAGGAGGTCACAAAATTCCTCCACCAAAAATTGTCCATGTTCGTAGGTCCATGTTTTGGTATAGCTCTAACATAAAGGTGCCTTCCGATTGAAGACATTTTTAGATGTATTATCTGACCTAGTTTTGACATTTGGGATATCTGTGGCCACAAAATAATTATTCCATTTTAGTTCAGAACATTTTATGGTGGTGGGTATACAAATTTCGTCCCGGCCGAACTTAACGCTTTTTTGTTTTTAATTTTTAATTTTTAATTTTTAATTTTTAACTTTTTAATTTTTAATTCTTAATTTTTAATTTTTAATTTTTAATTTTTAATTTTTAATTTTTAATTTTTAATTTTTAATTTTTAATTTTTAATTTTTAATTTTTAATTTTTAATTTTTAATTTTTAATTTTTAATTTTTAATTTTTAATTTTTAATTTTTTAATTTTTAATTTTTAATTTTTAATTTTTAATTTTTAATTTTTAATTTTTAATTTTTAATTTTTAATTTTTAATTTTTAATTTTTAATTTTTAATTTTTAATTTTTAATTTTTAATTTTTAATTTTTAATTTTTAATTTTTAATTTTTAATTTTTAATTTTTAATTTTTAATTTTTAATTTTTAATTTTTAATTTTTAATTTTTAATTTTTAATTTTTAATTTTTAATTTTTAATTTTTAATTTTTAATTTTTAATTTTTAATTTTTAATTTTTAATTTTTAATTTTTAATTTTTAATTTTTAATTTTTAATTTTTAATTTTTAATTTTAATTTTTAATTTTTAATTTTTAATTTTTAATTTTTAGTTTTTAATATTTAATTTTTAATATTTAATATTTAATTTTTAATTTTTTATTTTTAATTTTTAATTTTTAATTTTTAATTTTTAATTTTTAATTTTTAATTTTTAATTTTTAATTTTTAATTTTTAATTTTTAATTTTTAATTCTTAATTTTTAATTTTTAGTTTTTAATTTTTAATTTTTTATTTCTAATTTTTAATTTTTAATTTTTAATTTTTAATTTTTAATTTTTAATTTTTAATTTTTAATTTTTAATTTTTAATTTTTAATTTTTAATTTTTTAATTTTAAATTTTTAATTTGTAATTTGTAATTTGTAATTTTTTTAATTTTTAATTTTTAATTTTTAATTTTCAATTTCTAGTTTTTAATTTTAAAATTTTAATTTTTAATATTTAATTTTTAATCTGTAATTTTTAATTTAGTTTTTAGAATTGTTAATTCTTTATTCTTAATTTTGAATTTTTACTTTTTAATTTTGAATTTTACCTCCACTGCATGGAGGGCTGTTATAGGGTTTCACCCTGTAACTCTTGGTGTGCTTTAAATATTTTTTTGCAATCTTAAATTTCCATCGTGAAACTTTTCACTGTAATTTCTTTTCAATTTTAATTTGCTTTATTTGCTAACCTTCCTCTATCTTTTAGAAAATTACTAGCCTTCCGCTAATAACAATATCTCACAAACCTGACATCCGTTTCAGAGACAATACCAACACAGGGAGAGATGTGTTCAAACCAACATACATGTGTATATGCCTTTGTATGGGTTTAAGTATGTGTGTAATGTAGGCAGCCTGGCAGATATGATGACATTGTATTCACGTATAATAGTTTGGTATGAACTTGTTTTGTTTTGTATTGTTTAGCTGTTGTTGTTGTACTTAAGTAGGATTTCTCGCAAAACAATTGCAATTGTCATTGTCAAGGCTCTTTTCAAAAACTGCATGACTTTGCGACATTGCAAAATGGCTAAATGGGTGTGCGACCACCATCAAACTCAAGGGTTCCCAGTACAAGGTGCAAAGAAAATAATATTTGAAAATCTTGGTAAAAAAATTAAATAAAAACATTTAGGGGATTAGTAAAAAAGTGATATATCTCTCACATTCTTTGCTCTCCTTTCTTCCTTCAAGGGCTCTTCCTCAAGGATTCTTCGTATGCCACGTTCTTTTTCACAATTTTAAGGATCTGGTCCTTTGTATCAAAATTTAGATTTTTTGAAAGTTATAGCAGATGTCATAGCAGATCCCTCTACTATATTTGAAAATAAAGTTTACAACATTAAAGAACAAACATTTCAACTTTTTTGTTTAATAATTTTGTTGACTTTGGCATAGTGTTTCGATAAACTTTTTAATAAGCCCCTCCCTTCCCGTTCTTTTACGGCGTATATAGGCGACAACACAAGCACATAACAACAAGTTATGCAACTGTTCAGTGAATTAATATTTATTGGGATTTATAGTAGTTGTTGTTGGTTTTTTTTGTAGTATATCTTTAATAGGCTTCTTGTTTGCCCATGTGTGAGTGTGCATGTGTATGTGTATGTGTCACAGTTTGTCTTATTTTATTGCCGACGACAGTTGTGCAGTTTGCTTTTGTTTTGTAAATTTCAATACACAAGGAAGTCATAAATTCGAAAAAGTATAAAAGCGACAATACCAACAACAAAACCCAAACAGTTAACAGGTGCAATTGAAAAATTGCTTTTTGCCCAACAACAACAACGACAACAAAGCACTTTGGTGCCTGGGTAAAGTTCGCCCGCCCAACCATTTATGCAATTGTCTGCAAGTTATTTTGCCATACTTTCTCTTATCCTGGGAAAATAATTTGCATCTTCTTTGCTATGGTATTCTATGATTTCTACAACTTGACACAGTGGGTTCCATAAGTAACCTTTGATGTCCATACTTTCTCTTATCCTGGGAAAATAATTTGCATCTTCTTTGCTATGGTATTCTATGATTTCTACAACTTGACACAGTGGGTTCCATAAGTAACCTTTGATGTACAATTTGGAGATGCAAATCGACACTTAGCATCTTCTTGTTGATTATAGAACAGTCTTTGACAGTATCTTGCTTTCAATGTTTTTCCAAGCCATGTCTGAATTTGGTATCCCCGCAAAGCTCATTCGGCTTTGTAAGATGGCGTTAACTGATACCCGGTCCTGCAAAGCTCATTCGGCTTTGTAAGATGGCGTTAACTGATACCCGGTCCTAGAAAAGAACCTCTCCGAACACTTCAGTACCAAACGAGGGTTTAGACAAGGAGACAGGCTTTCATGATATCTCCTCCTCAACATTCTGCTGGAAAAGCTTGTATGAGATGCAAACGTCAAAAGAAATGTCACTATATACACCAATAGCTAATGTTACTTGCCAACGACAAAGGGTAAAGGAAGTAGCTGATAACTTCAAGAAGTTTGAAGGAGAATCTGCTGAAATATTTCTGCCAGTAAACGGCAACAGGACCAAGTTAATGGTGTCGACTCGCAATACCTCCATAGAACTCGGACCAAGAAAATAATTAGATCGATAGTCCATATTCGGTCCACACATAAAGCTACCTCCACACAAAATTTGGAAAACGTTCAGATTAAGACCTGTTCATTTTTTTGCAACAGGTTATTCTCAGAGCCCCTTTTACGAATGTGCAAGTTTTTTGAAGTGTAATTCCATATTTTCTGAGAAAGTGACCCGAATATGTAATAAAACCCCTACGGCCAGCATGTGTAGTTGCCGTTGCGCACGACAACTGTGGAACCGGATACTGCGTTGGTCCAAACATTGCATATCGTAATATTCTTCGAATATTAAATGAAATCTGAAGATTGTGCTTATCGGTCCACTCCTCCGGTACCTTCCCCACAAAAGTATAAAAATATTAGCTCCTAAAATCCTTTTCTATTGTTAGAAGAGCTCCTGAAGGTGTCTTCTATAGGTAGACGTCCTTCAAACGTGCTTTCGATAGTAAGAACAGCTTCTAAAGGGGGTCTGCTATAGTAAAAAGACCTACAAAAGGGATATTCTATAGCTAGAAGACCTCCTGAAGGTGTCTTCTATAGGAAGAAGATCTTCAAAAGAATATTCGATAGTAAGAACACCTCCTAAGACGGTCTTTAATAGTTAGAAGACCTCCTCCAAAGGGGTATCCTATAGTTAGAAGACCTCCAAAAGGGATATTCTATAGTTAGATGGCCTCCTGAAGGTGTCTTCTACAGGTAGAAGACCTTCAACAGAGTATTGGATAGTAAGAACCCTTCCTAAGTGGGTCTTAGTTAGAAGACCTCTTAAAGAGGTCTTCTGTAATTAAAAGGGCTCAAAAAGGGGTATGCTATATTTAGAAGACTTTCTGAAGGTGTCTTCTATAGGAAGAAGTTCTTCAAACGTGTCTTCAATAGTAAGAACACCTTCTAAAGGGGGTCTGCTATAGTTAGAAGACCTCCTGAAGGTGTCTTCTGTAGGTAGAAGTCCTTAAAACTTGTCTTCGATAGTAAGAACACCTTCTAAAGGGGGTCTGCTATAGTTAGAAGACCTCCAAAAGGGATTTTCTATAGTTAGAAGACCTCTTGAGGTTGTCTTCGATAGGTAGAAGACCTTCAAAAGAGTCTTCGATAGTAAGAATACCTCCTAAGGTGGTCCTTATTAGTTGGAAGACCTTTTGAAGAGGTTTTCTATAATTGAAAGGGCTCCAAAAGGGGTATTCTATAGTTAGAAGACCTCCTGAAGGTGTCTTCTATAGGTAGAAGTCGTTCAAACATGTCTTCAATAGTAAGAACACCTTCTAAAGGGGGTCTGCTATAGTTAGAAGACCTCCTAAAGGTGTCTTCTATAGGTAGAAGTCCTTAAAACGTGTCTTCGATAGTAAGAACACCTTCTACAGGGGGTCTTTTATAGTTAGAAGACCTCCTAAGGGGTCTCCTATAGTTAGAAGGCCTCCAAAAGGGATATTCTATAGTTAGAAGGCCTCCTGAAGATGTCTTCTATAGGTAGACCTTCAAAAGAGTTTTCAATAGTAAGAATACCTCCTAAGGGGGTCCTTATTAGTTGAAAGACCTTTTGAAGAGGTTTTCTATAATTGAAAGTCCTCCAAATGGAGTATTCTATAGTCAGAAGACCTCCTGAAAGACCTCAAAAGTGATTTCGATAGTAAGAACACCTCCTAAGATGCTCGTTAATAGTTAGAAGACCTCTTGAAGAGGTCCTCTATAATTGAAAGGGCTCTAAAAGGTGTACTCTTTAGTTAGAAGACCTCCTGAAGGTATGCTATATACTTCTTGAAGAGGTCTTCTATAATTGAAAGGGCTCCTAAAGGGGTATTCTGTAGTTAGAAGACCTCCTGAATGTGTCTTCTATAGGTAGAAGTCCTTCAAACGTGTCTTCGATATAGTTAGAAGTTAGTTTTCTATAATTGAAAGACCTCCAAATGGGGTATTCTATAGTCAGAAGACTTCCTGAAAGACCTCAAAAGTGATTTCGTTAGTAAGAACACCTCCTAAGGTGGTACTTAATACATAGAAGACCTCTTGAAGAGGTGTCTTCGTGTCTTCGATAGTAAGAACACCTTCTAAAAAGGTCTGTTACTGTGAGGAGACCTCCTAAGGAGTATCCTATAGTTGACAGACCTCCAAAAAGAATATTCTATAATAAGAAGACCTCCCGAAGTGTTCTTCTATAGGTAGAAGACCTTCAAAAGAGTCTTCGATAGTAAGAATACCTCCTAAGGTGGTCGTTATTTGTTAGAAGACCTCTTGACGAGGTTTTCTATAATTGAAAGGACTCCAAAAGAGGTATTCTATAGTTAGAAGACCTCCTGAAGTACTTCATACGTGTCTTTGATAGTAAGAACACCTTCTAAAGGGGATCTGTATATAGTTAGAAGACCTCCTAAGGGGTATCCTATAATTAGAAGACCTCCAAAAAAGGATATTCCCCCTCTTGAAGGGGACGTCTATAAATGAAAGGGCTCGAAAAGGGGTATTATATAGTTAGAAGATCTCCTGAAGGTGTCTTAGAAGTCCTTCAAACGTGTATTTGATAGAAAGAGCACCTTCTAAAGGGGATCTGCTATAGTTGAAAGACCTCCTTAAGGTGTCTTCTATAGGTAGAAGACCTTCAAAAGGGTCTTCGATAGTAAGAACACCTCCTTAGGTGGTCCTTATTAGGTAGAAGGCCTCTTGAAGAGGTTTTCTATAATTGAAAGACCTCCAAAAGGGATATTCTAAAGTTATAAGGCCTCCTGAAAGACCTCAAAAGTGATTTCGACAGTAAGAACACCACCTCCCCCTAAATGGGATATTCTATACTTAGAAGACCTACTAAGGGGTCTTCTAAAGTTAGAATACCTTTAAATGGTATTCTATAGTTAGAAGACCTAAGGGGGTATTTTATATTTAGAAAAACTTCTAAGGAATCTTCAGTAGTTAAAAGGCCTTCTGAAGAGGTCTTCTTTTATTATAATGATTTCCCAAGGGGGCCTTCTTTGTTTAGAAGGTCTCCTAAAAGGGTCTTCTACAGTTAGAAGACCTTTTGAGGTAGTTTGAATGTGGCCTGAAGGGGTCTATGTTAGTTAAGGTAAGGCCACATTAGATAAATATTTGCTCCAGCGACCGGCAGTGTGCGCTTACTGAGGCCACGTGAGCTTAAATAATACATTGAAATTTATGTTCACTTGCTCTCAGTAGTCGCACACTGCCGGTCGCCGAACCAATTTCTATATAATTTGACACATTTATTTCTAGACTGAATTCGGTCAAACATTCCAAATTTCATCAAACTCGGACGTATATAGCGTGTTTGGTGCAGCAAATACGTGAAATCGGGCGAACATATATATGGGAGCAATATCCAAATCTGAACCGATTTCGATATAATTTGGCTCATTTATTTCTAGACTGAATTCAGTCACACATTCCAAATTTCATCGAAATCGGACATATATAGTGTGTGTGGTACAGGAAATACGTGAAATCGGCCGAAAATATATATGGGAGCTATATCCAAATCCGGACCGATTTCAATATAATTTTGCACACTTATTTGTAGACAAAATTCAGTCACACATTCAAAATTTCATCAAAATTGGAGGTATATAGCGTGTTTGGTGCAACAAATACGTGAAATCGGCCGAAAATATATATGGGAGCTATATCCAAATCTGAACCGATTTTTACCAAAAGCAATAGCGTTCTTCCTATGTCTAAAAAAGTTGTAGTCCCCAATTTTCAGCTGAATCGGACAAAAAATGCGACCTGTATGTTGCGAACAAAAATACATGGACAGACGGACAGACAGACAGACAGACGGACGGACGGACACGCATAAATCGACTCAGAAATTGATTATATGTATATCCCCAAAAGGAACTATGGGTCTATTTCGTTTCCTTTTGTATGTTACATACAAATGCACAAAGACATAATACCCCTGACCACTGTGTGGTGTAGGGTATAAAAATATGGGTTCATGTTTTGGTATAGCACCCATATAACGCTACTTCCTGAATTTCGGTATTTTAGCTACAGTTTTTAATCGAACTGGCTGTAATTTGACATTTGAGGTTCTCAGTGATCACGAAACTTCTCCACCAAAAATCGACAATATAGGTCCATGTTTTGGTATAGGCTCCATATAACAGTATATCCCGATTTTCGGTATTTTGAGGATTTTAGCTAACATTTTTTAAGCGAACTAGCTGTAATTTTACATTTGAGATTATCAGTGGTCACTAAACTTCTCCACCAAAAATCGTCAACATTGGTCAATGTTTTGGTACAGCCCCCATATAACGATATCTCCTGATTTTCGGTATTTTGATGGTCATAGCTACATTGTTTGACGAAGCTACCCGTAATTTGACTTTAGAGGATAGATCGACACTTTGATATAGCCCTGTAGGTGGTACCTTTCACCTGGCTGAACACATTTTTAGATTAGATTAGATAATTTAGGAATTTGGGGTATCCATGGTCGAAAAATTTGTCCACCTAAAATTGTGAAAGGAATCTAATTATTCCATTTTAATTAAGACTATTTTGTCGTAGAGGATACAAAAAGTTCTGAATTTAAAGACTTTTTACTTGTTTATGTAGCCATAGGCTGAGGAGATATTGCGGTTGGCATAGCCGACTGATTTTGCTTAGCGACCATTGTAACCCCGAGAATGAACAAATAAAATATTCCCTCAATGTGTTGAGGATCTTATATGCACATGTCTGGGTGTATGTAGTTTATAAAGCTACAAAATGCAGCATCCATGTTCCATATTATATGTATATTAGGGTTGTGACTGTTTTACAACCTCGTATCCCTGTATCACATTTTGATGAGTTTTTACCTAAGATTAGATAAAATCTTAAGTATAAGCTGATTCGATAAAAAAAGGTAACGCACAAAGTCAGTTGAAAATTTGTCTATATGAGCTTTTTTGACAAACTTTTGATGTCACTATAAGCAGACGCGCTCAGCGCCGAAACGGCCTAAAAATTAAACTGACTATAAAGATCTTAGCGGAACCTTTTGAAATAACTCCTAATAAGCTCCATATTGCATTGTATAACACTAGGTTATACTAACTTCTAAAATAATGCAATATGGAGTTTTTTAGTATTTATTTGAAATGGTTCCGGTTAAATCTTTAAGTCAGTTTGTCACCTTTGGCAGTCACCTTTTATATTACTTCAATAGAATAAATGTTATTATACCCCTAACCTTTAGGCTAGAAAGTGTATATGGGGATTTCTGAGTGAAATCGGACACTTTTTCAAGATGAGGTTTTTGATTTCCTTTATTTTTTGCTGTGGCGATGCTGCTGATTAACAAAACATTTTAGTATATTTTTTTTTTTGACTAACGGTTCCAGAAATATCGCGCCTTGAAAAAGTCAAATTCTGTAAAGAAAAATTGTATTGACAAATTTTAAAAAATTCAGAAAAAATAGTAATCGTCCGAATCTCATTACCACATAGGGCTAACAATTTTTGTAATTGAACGTAGTTTAACATAAAATTTGTTTGAAAAAATCGAAGGGTGCAATCATGTTTAAAAATTGATTTTAAATATTAAATCCCGAAAATTGCATTGAAGCCCACTGTGCATTTTTCTTTTAAATATTTCTTTCGATAGCTGATAAAAAACAAACAAATAAAAAAAAGATGGTCCCATTTGGACCAATATTAAAGAAGTTATGAGTATTTATTTCAACATAGTTCTTTAAAAATGCGATAATTTCAATAGGCGATCTCTCTGTACCGTTGGTCAAAAAATAATTTTAAAATATACTAAAATGTTCTGTTGGCTAGGAACATAAATTGAACCAAAAACAATTGAAATCAAAAATTACTTTTCTCCGAACTGTCCGATTTCACTTGGAATGCCCCATATACACTTTGATACGACCAAAAATGTGCCTCATCGAAATAACGGTTTTAGACCCCAAGTATGTTTGGACGAAATTCGTTTCAGACAATTTTGAATCGATTTAGCCATGTCCGTCCGTCTGGCTGGTGGGCACGATAACTCTCGAACGGATCAACTGATTCGAACCAAATTTTGGGTATAGTAATATTTTGTACAAACTTAGCTTAAGTTCGAAGATGGGCCATATCGGTCAGCTCCTTCTGGTACCTCCCCCACAAAATTTAAAAAATTTTCTGTAAAATGGTGTGGACGATAACTCTCAAATGGAACAATTGGTTTTGGTCCAAACTTTGCACATACTATTATTTCTTCCAGATATAGATCGGGTTCGAATAGGGACTATATCGGTCCACTGCTTCGGGTACCCTCCACACAACATTCGGATAAAGTGAAGTTGTTTAAAAGCTCCTCTCGGATAGTTTTTAATTTTTTTCCGTAAGTTATCCTTGCGGCCCCCTTTACAAGTACAATTTATTCTTGCGCAAGTCCATACTTCCAGAGATATAGGCCTAAAAGCTCCAAGAAACCCTGGCAACCAAAATGGCAAACCGCAAGATAATTCTTGCAGGGAGTTTCTGATTGGTGAACACAGTGCACATTCTATAATTTCATCCAGCTTTTTATCTGGCTGGAATATGGATTGTATCGGTCCACTCCGTCGGGTACCTCCCACACAAAATTCGGATAAAGTAAGGTTTAAGAGCTCCTCTCAGAACGCTTTGAATTTTTTTTTCAGTAAGTTTTCCTTGCGGCTAACTTTACGACGATACATTTTTTTCTTGAGCAAGTCGATACTCCCTGAGATATTGGCCAAAAAGCTCGAAGAAAACCTGACGGCACCAACCAAAATTGCAAATCCGCAAGATAATTCTTGCAGGAAGTTTCTGATTGGTGCAGGCTTTGCACATCGTATTATTTTATCCAGTCATGTATCAGGTTGGAATATGAACTATATCGGCCTATTCCTTCGGGTACCTTCCACACAAAATTCGGATAATGTGAAGTTTAAGAGCTCCTCTCGGATCGTTTTGAAATTTTTTTGCAAGTTTTCCTTGCGGCTCCCTTTACGACGGTACAATTTTTTCTTCCGCAAGTCCATACTTCCTGAGATATTAGCCTAAAAGCTCTAAGAAACCCTTACGGCGCCAACCGAAATGGCGAATCCGCAAGATAATTCTCGCAGGGAGTTTCTGTTTGGTGCAAACTTCGCACATCGTTCTATTTCATCCAGTCATGCATCAGTTTTGAATATAGACTATATAGGTCCACTCCTTCGGGTACCTCCCACAAAAAATTCGGATAAAGTGGAGTTTAAGAGTTCCTCTCGCATCGTTTAGATACACGGCATGGTACGCTTTAACTAATATTAAATGAAATGTAATTACACCTGGAAAGTTTTTGCGGATTCTGAAACTACAATGTTCATACATTAGAAAAATCAAAAAATCGCCGGAGGCATTTTCAAATAAATCGCGGTCAAAGTTCACATTTTTAGGGTTTTTTATGATTTCATGGTTTTACTTGGAAACCGCAAATCCTATCGTAATGGCACTAGAGAAAATACTGTAGCAGTGAAAATTTTTTACAGGATTGACCTTAATGGTATTTTCGTAGGTTTTACCATTTTTGAGATATAGAAGTTCAAATTGAGACAATGCACAGACTATATCGCCTCCTTGCAAAGCAATGTCATGCACGATACGCCTTAACTACTGGGAAGTTTTTGCGGATTCTGAAACAGCATTTTTTTTCAAACTTAGTTTAACGTAATTCAATATTTCAAGTCCTTTATGAAGAAGTTTGGTTACTAAAAATGTTTGGCATATGATTTGGTATAGCCCCACATTACGGTATATACATATTTCAAGGCAAACTCGTGATACAAAATCAATATATTTTATATTATACGGCATAGTTATTGTGTTTGGTTTGGTTTTGTTGTTGTTTCTTTTTTTTTGTCAGTGGCAGTATATCTCCGTCAGCACAGCTGACTGATACTTTCTTACTTGTTTTAGTCATTAATAAAAGTTCATTCATTCCCCCTGCAGGAAATCATTTTTGAGAAAAAAGGTCAAAAAGTCATAACCCTAATATATATACCCACTGTATTGCTCATTGTGTGTATTTAATAGAGAGACAGCAGGGTTTTTACAAGCAAGGAAAGGCTCCATGGACTCAGCTGTTGCATGACTGCTAAGTTGCTTCATGTCGTTGTATTGTTTGGGTTGCTCTACTTCGTTGTCAGTGCCGTTGCCATTGCTGCTGTTACTGTTGTTGTTGCTGTTTACTATCTTTAATACAATTAGTTAAACACTATTAATGCAAATACAACTACAGCAACAATAATGGCTGCTAGGACACCAAGCTTTATTCGGTCGGTATACCATACAAAATTGTGGTGAGCAGGAGGGACGTCCGGGGAGCCAGCCAGCCAAAGTACGATAGTAGGCCACAGTGTCTGTGGCTGATGCCACTTCCACTTCAACTGTGTGTGTGTGTTGTGGCATAGATTGGTAATGGAAAATTGTTGTTGTTGCAATGGTGTGTGGTGCTTAACATAAAAATCGATATTTAATATTGTTTGTCCATAAGTGTGTGTCTATGTATGAGTGTGTGTCTGGGTGTCAGTTTGTGTTTTTGGCTATGTGTGAAAGTGGTTATGCAAAATGGCACATTTTCCGTATTTATTTACACCATCAATTCTGCTGCTGTTGGGAATCATGCGACGTGGAACAACAACAAGAAGACACCTGCTGCCACCTGCATTTCAACGATAATTGTAATTTGAAAGTTGAAAGTGTTAATTGTTGTTGTTTCTTCCATGGACTAATGTCAGGAAGATTTTTAAGTACAATTTCTATTACAACATGATTTGAACAGGACCACAAGTACTACCTTCGGTAATAATTTCAAAACATACTGTCCATGAAAAATTATATGCTTGTATTCAAAACCACGATAGCGACTACCTTTGGTGAAAATTTCAAAACAAGCATTTAAGCAACATTTTTTGAACTTTTGAAAATAGGTACCCGAAGGAATTGTCCAATATAGATCTTCATCTACATCGATGTACGTTGCGAAGAGATATTACAATTTGCTAATTTTCGGACAAGTCCAATACTCAATTGGTAAGTTATCTTACTCATTAGACATTTTAGTTGTTGCTGGTAGGCTTTTGTAAAGTTTTTGGCTCATTATCTCAGAAAATATGGCCATGACGACGAAAACATTACATCATTGTAATGAAAAACAAGTAAGAAAACGTTAAGTTCGCCCGGGCCGAACTTTTTATACCCTCCACCAAAATTAAATTGAAAGAGAATGGAATAACTAGTTTCCTTTCATCTACGAAAGTTCTTAGCTCCGCCTAATTACCAAATTTCAACCATTTTGGTGGGATACAGAAGCTAAAACCTTCAAAATACCGAATGTCGGGTGGTACCGTTCTATGGGGGCTATATGAAGGCGTGAACCTATACCAAAAAAATTCAGGTGGAACGTTTTATATCCTCAATGAAGACTAATTAACAAATTTCAACCATTTTGGTGGGATACAGAAGCTAAAACCTTCAAAATACCTAATATCGGGAGGTACCGTTCTACGGGAGCTATATGGAAACATGAACCTATACCAAAAAATTTCAGGAGAAAAGTTTTATACATCCAACGATAACTAAATTCCAAATTTTAGCCATTTTGGTGAAGTGAAGCTAAAACCTTCAAAATACCGAATATCGGGAGGTATCGTTCTATGGGGGCTATATGAAGGCGTGGACCTTACTTACTTACTTAGCTGGCCCATTACAGAACATTTGTTCTATAGGCCGAACTAAGAAAAGATCTCAAATTCTCTCTATTTTTTGCTTCGCTTTCTGGAATACCGCGCCTTTTCATCTCATCATCCACTTGTTTGCGCCATCTATTCCTTGGTCTGCCAATTCTGCGGGCACCGCCAAGTGGTCCGTATTTATACGCCTTTTTAGCGGGTTCATCATCGCTCATTCATTTAACAATATTGATGTCGTTGTACAACAGATACAGCTCGTGGTTCATGCGACGTCGATATTCACCGTCAACGCAGATTGGTCCGTAGATCTTTCGAAGAATTTTTCTCTCAAACACACCAAGCACTGCCATGTCTGCCTGCGCAAGTACCCAGGCTTCGGAGCCATACATCAGCACGGGTAGTATCAGTGTTTTGTAGAGCGTTATTTTTGTTTGACGAGATGTGGCTTTGTTTTTGAACTGCTTACTTAAACCAAAGTAGCATCTGTTGGCCAATAAAATTCTTCTTTTTATTTCACAACTGATGTCGTTTGTTGTGTTTACTGAGGTGCCGAGGTAGACGAAGTCTTTTACTACCTCAATATTATAGGAACCAACTTCCACAGTCGGTCCGAGCTCAAGGGACGCATTGCGAGTCGACACCATCAACTTGGTCTTCTCACCGTTTACCGCCAGACCCACTTTAGCAGATCCTCCTTCAACCTTCATAAAGGTATCGGTTACTTCTTTTACTGATCGTCCCATGATGTCTATATCATCAGCATAAGCAAGTAACATGTGACTATTGGTGTAGATTGTGCCACTTCTTTTGACGTTTGCCTCTCGTATAACCTTTTCCAGCAGGATGTTAAAGAGATCACACGAAAGGCTGTCTCCTTGTCTGAAACCTCTTTCGGTACCACACTCTTCGGAGAGGTTCTTTCCTATTTTAACTGAGGACCTCGTGTCAGTTAAATTCATTTTGCAAAGACGGATGAGCTTTGCGGGGATACCAAATTCAGACATGGCTTGGAATACCTTTGAACGCAGCGGGCTGTCGAAGGCTGCTTTATAATCGACAAAAAGGTGGTTGGTGTCGATCTGCATCTCTTGGGTCTTCTCCAGGATTTGCCGCAGGGTAAATATCTGGTCAATGGTGGACTTACCAGGTCTAAAGCCGCATTGGTATGGTCCAATTATCTCGTTGACCATAGGCTTTAGTCGTTCGCACAATATCCCTGACACGATCTTGTAGGCAATAGGGAGTTAGAGCATACAGTCTTATCTCCCTTCTTGTGGACGGGACACAGGATACTCAAGTTCCAATCGTCGGGTACTCGTTCTTCCTGCCAGATGGTGCTAACTAGCTGATGAATACACCTTATCAGCGTGTCGCCTCCGGTTTTGAACAGCTCGGCTGGTAAGCCATCGGCTCCTGCTGCCTTATTATTCTTCAGCCGATTTATTGCTGTCTTTACCTCATCTTGGCTGGGCGGTATACATTCAATACCATCTTCTGGGATTGGGACTGTGGTATCTTCGTCGTCTTCGCTGCTATTGGATACCAACAGATTTGAAAAATGTTCTTTCCATATCCTGAGTACACTATCTGTATCAGTTACCAAATTACCTTGCTGGTCTCTACAGGAGGATGTGCCTGTACCAAAGCCATCAGTTTGATGCTTGACTCTTTTTTAGAATTTTCGGACTTCATTCTGGCTCCTGTACATCTCGATTTGTTCACACTCCCGCTTTTCCAACTCTCTCTTTTTCCTGCGGAAAAGAAGTTTCTCCTCTCTCATTTTCTCCCTGTATCTCTCTCGTGCGCTACGCGTTGCTACGGATTGTAAAGTAGCCCTATATGCCGCATTTTTCTCCTCGGTAGCAGCACGACACTCCTGGTCATACCATGGATTCCTTGGTGGAGGTCTCTGGTATTCAAGTACTAATTTTGCGGCGAATTGCATGGAGTGGGCAATGTTTTGCCATTGTCCTGATATGTTATCGGGACGAGGAGTGCTTTGATTAAGCAGTTGGGTCAGTTGAGTGGAATATGCTGTGGCTATCTGTTGTGATTGCAGCTTACCGATGTCCAACTTCCGTGTTGTGTCTGTTCGCACTTTGTTTGCTACGTGTAATCTGGTACGTACCTTTGCTGCAACAAGGTAGTGGTCCGAGTTTATGTTTGCACCTCGGAACGATCGTACATCCAACACGCTTGATGCATGTCTTCCATCTATCACAACGTGATCAATTTGATTT
The DNA here is from genome assembly GCF_047663935.1 of Musca autumnalis. NCBI lineage: Eukaryota > Metazoa > Arthropoda > Insecta > Diptera > Muscidae > Musca > Musca autumnalis. The sequence continues at coordinate 14,572,996 of NW_027412088.1, read as the reverse complement.
ATTGTTCTTTGATCTGGCGACAGCCAGGTGCCGTAGAGATGCTTAAATCTGGTACTGCTAACTACCACGTTTCTTGCAGCTGCAAAGTCTATTAGCCTCATACCATTGTCAGATGTTTCACTGTGGAGACTGAATTTCCCGACTGGTTGGCCAAAGATATTCTACTTTCCAATTTTGGCATTAAAATCGCCTAGTATAATTTTAATGTCATGGGAAGTGCAACGGTCATAAGTTTCTTCTAAGCGCTCGTAAAATATATCTTTGGTCTGTTCGTCCTTGTCTTCAGTGGGAGCATGAGCGCAAATAAAGCTGATGTTAAAGAATTTTGCTTTTCATCGAATTGCAGTGAGTCTTTCATTCACTGGGGTGAAGCTGGATACCAGATGTTTTAGCCTCCGACTAACTACGAATCCGCAACCAAAAACATGCTTTACGTCATGTCAGCTATAATACTGTGCGTCACCTTTAGGTGTTGTCGTGACGCCATTCCCAATCCATCGTATTTCCTGTATGGCAGTAATATTGGCCTTGTACTCTTCAAGTACGTCTGCCAATGCGAAGACTGCACCTTCTCTATAAAGAGTGCGAACATTCCAGGTGCAGATTCGCAGATCATGGTCCTTAAAACGTTTGCGGGGTTCGTCAACTTTAGAGTGTTTTTTTTTTCGTCTTTTCATAGTAGGCTGTTTTTTCTAGGGGAGGGTTACTAACCCGACGCCCAAACCCAAGTTTTTAACGTTCTTATGGGTGAACGCGCGGCACATGTTAGCTCACTACCTTTAACGGGTGTTAAAGGCAGTTCCCCAGGTGACACCACGGGGAGCTCAGTGTCCACTTGAGATGAAAGAGGGACCAAGATAAATCCTGGGCTTTGCCATATTAAAGCCGGTCACTTCTGCAGCAAATCTGGTCGAGATAGGTCCACGTTTTGGTATAGGCCCCATACAACGGTACCTCCCTATTTAAAGTATTTTGAGGCTTTTAGCTATATATTTTGGCCGATTTAGTTGAAATTTGTTATTGAGGTTATAAATGACCAAAAACTTCTCCAATAGAAATTGCCAAGATAAGTCCACGTTTGGGTATAGCCCCCATGTAACGGTACCTCTCGATTTAAGGTACTTTGAGGATCTTAGCTACATATTCTGACCGAATTAACTGAAATTTGACATTTGAGGTTACCAATGACCGATAAACTTCTCTGCTAAAAATAGCCAAGATAGGTCCACGTTTGGTGTAGACCCTCACGTTTCGGTACCCCTCGATTTTCGGACATTTGAGATTCTCAGTGATCCTGAAACTTCTCCACCAAAAATTGCCCACATAGGTCGATTTTTTGGTATAGCTCCTATAGAACGGTATCTCGCATTTTTCGATACTTTGAGGATGTTAGCTAATATGTTTCCCATACCAAACATAGTCCACATAGGTCCATGTTTTGTTGTACCCATATACAGGTATAAACAGATTGATGAAAGTTTTAGATAAATGTTTGACCTAATTTAGGCATTTGGGGTATCCGTGGTAGACATTTTTGAGCCTAACAGGAAACTAGTTATTCAATTTTAGTTTAAAATATTTTATGGTAGAGGGTATTTAAAGTTCGGCCTGGCCGAACTTACTATTTTTACAGTGTTTTATTTAACTTGCTTTGGTGTCCGTTTAGTTCAAATTTAGTAAATCATTTTTAACACAGTTGCAGTTGACCAATCGAACTGAAACTTTGCACACTTTTCAGTTTTAGATGGCAATACATGAATATGAAACCAAATATGGGTCCATTTTCTCTTATAGCCTCCATATAGCGGTACCACCCGATTTAGTTCAAATCTAGTAACTCATTTTTAACACAGTTGCAGTTGACCAATCGAACTGAAACTTTGCTCACTTTTCAGATTTGGATGATAATAAATGAATATCGGCCCATTTTTTCCTACAGCCCCCATATAGCGCTACCACCCGATTTCAGGTATTTTGAGGATTTTATCTTCATTTTTGCCCGAATTAGCTGTCATTTGGCATTTGGGATTTCCAATGATACAGACATTTCCCCGCCAAAAATTGTGAACATAGGTCCAGGTTTTGGTATAGCCCCCCTATAGCGATACCACCCGATTTCAAGTATTATGAGCATTTTATCTTCATTTTTAGGCCGAATTGGCTGTAACTTGGCAATGGACCCCCCATTGGTACAGAAACTTTCTTACATAGGTACAGGTTTTGGTATAGCCCCCATATAGCGGTTCCACCTGATTTCAAGTGTTTTAAGGATTTTATCTTCATTTTTAGGACGAGTTGGCTGTAACTTGGCATTTGGAGTTCCCAATGGTACAGAAACTTCCCCACCAAAAATTATGGACATAGGTCCAGGTTTTGGTATAGCCCCCATATAGTGGTACCACCCGATTTGAAGTGTTTTAAGGATTTTATTTTCATTTTTAGTCAGAATTTGCTGTAACTTGGCATTTGGAGTTCCCAATGGTACAGAAACTTCCCCACCAAAAATTATGGACATAAGTCCAGGTTTGGGTATAGCCCCATATAGCGGTACGGTCCGATTTCAAGTGTTTTAAGGATTTTATCTTCATTTTTAGGACGAATTGGCTGTAACTTGGCATTTGGAGTCCCCAATGGTACAGAAACTTCTTCACCAAAAATTGTTGACATAGGTCCAGGTTTTGGTATAGCCCGATTTGAAGTGTCTTAAGGATTTTATCTTCATTTTTAACCCGAATAGGCTGTAATTTGGTATTTGAGGTTCCCAATGGTACCGAAACTTCCCCACCAAAAATTGTGGACATACGTCCAGGTTTTGGTATAGCCTTTATATAATGGTACTACACGATTTCAGACATTTTAAAGTGTTTATCTAAAACTTCCTGAGAAAAATAGCCCAAAAGCAGTAAAACCCCTGGCGGCACCAACTAATATAAGTGAAAAGCACTAATTTTAGTTGGTTGGTTGTTGTTGTTGTAACAGTGTTTGTTATTATCTTGTATGTTCGTTCTTCTGTTCAATCTGGTTCTGGGTCTATCTCCAGTTCCAGAAAAGTGGCTAGATGAGTAGGTTTGGCTGGGCAGTTGAAAAGGTGTTTTGTGTCGTGCGGACCCATGCCAAATACTGGGCAGATGTCTTGCACGGCGCGGTCGATTTCCGCCCAATACGAATTTAGGCGACTGCAATATCCCGAGCGTAGTTGAGCCAAAACTACTCTAGTTTGTCGTGGCAGTTGACGCTCCTCAGCTGCAATAGATGGAGGATGTATTTCGAGGACTTTATTCACCCTATAATTGCTTAAGGCCTCGGCAACTGCATCCGTGTGAATACTATTTAAACCTGTTTGATATGCTTGTTGATCTAGGGGTTCTCTATTGTATTGTTGGACCTCTCTCTCTAGAGCATGGATATCCTTCCTGATCTGCGTGAATGTGTCGGGCCTACTGCAACGAAAGAATCTTATTGTGTTACTGGAAGAATTTTTGCCTCCTCATGTAGATGGTCCACTGAAGATTTGAGGAGGCACCCTGTTTCTGTTTTCAGGGCGGCATTCTGGCAAGTTTGAATCTTTTTCCAATTCGTATCTCGGGGACCCGACTGGCACCACATAGCTTACCACAGACCGACCTATCGCGTTATATGTGGTCAACAAGGTTTCTTTATCTGCACTCCAAGTGCTGCCGGCTAGGGACTTGAGGACCTTGTTCGTACTTTTCAGGGAAATGACGGGTTGCCAGGTAACGTCATTTTTCAGACCAGGTGACACGATGGTTATGTCTGGCGAGAGGTGACACTCTCGTCTAATTCTGGTAGGGGCGTCTTCATTGACCGTGCAAAACGTAGAGCTTTCAATCTGTTCAGCCAGCGCTGTACCTCTCTGGACGTTTCCGAGGGCGAATGCCTCATCTCATGATGTGCATTAAAGTCCCCCCAGGACCAGACGATTATGATCTTCCAAAAGCGGGCTAATGTTAGGCACGTAATCTGAGATACAGCTATTTCTCGGCGGGATGTATACGTTCAGCAACTCTATCTCGGCAGTTCCGCACCTGACTGCTACCCCCATACATTCCATGTACGGGTCATTAGAGACAGGCTCAAGCGAGATAGGTCTGTAGTGGACAGACTGGTGCAATAGGAGAGCTAATCCCCCACCCCCACTTTTGGTGCGATCCTTCCTTAGCACGTTGTAACCATCGCAACGTTGTAAGCTACAGTTGTTGTTGAGCTTGGTTTCTTGCACCGCAGCGACCTTGATATTCCTCCGACTCATGAAATCTACTATTTTTTCGATCTTACCTCGGAGTCCATTGCAAAAAGGATGCATTCTCAGGGATTGGGACAACAACGGCTGGTGTTAAAGGCTGTGTGTGCGGTTGTTGTCGAGGGGACTGCGGGGAAGTCTCATAATCAGACGACGAGGGAGTTTCGTAATCCGATGACGACTCACTGGGAACTGTATTCACACAGCATGCAGCAACATAGTCCCTGTCGTAGTCCCTCACGTGGACAAGTCCAGAACAACCCCTTAGATGCACCCACTCCTGACATCTATTTCATCTCACCGATGGCTGGATGTGGGTGCAGATGCGGGTGAAGATGCGAGCACAAATATATTGGTGCTGGGTTTTCCTCCGTCCCTCCCTCCGGAGCAGGCATTCCGGGATATGCTGCTCCCAACACAGAAAAACGAAACAAATACAAACATATGTACACTGAGGTGGCAGCCGCTGGCCGGAACAATGATGTTGTGTAGTTCCGGGTCAATCCGGTACAAAGAACCCGCTGCCGTGGGATTGGCCTGGTTCTATGCACCGTTTTGGCTCGTAAGAATCTTCGACGAGGACCCATCCCATCAACAATTATGTGTTTGAGTTCGTATATTTTTCACCATGAAAGCGGCAACATATCTCGGAATGCCTGTTCGGAGTTACGTTGGTCCGTGGATACGTTACTCTTGCCAGATCTGAATCCACCACATAAAATCGTATACTCAATTAAATCGTATACTCTTTGAGTCGGAGGAACATCATGGTCGCCACGATGCAGGAAACAAAGCTCACCATCACCTGTAGCTTGCAACGTTGCGATTGTAAGTAACAACTCTAGAGTACACACTTTGTCATGATCAGAAAAACGGATTTATACTTAACATACAAAACTTATGCTAAGTTACCAGCATTATAGATTTCACATTCATACAAAGCAATTAGCATCCGCAGTGTCTTTGTAACAATTCATTGCCATGTTTTAATTGGTGATCAAACATTTACATTTTATGTTGCCAAGTCCTTAAATCACACACACACACAACTAAAAAACGCTGCTTCATTTGTACCTAGAATTCTTGAGATAGTAAAAAGAGTGATACCTAAAGGACACTTGAGGTTTCGTAAATAAAATGCTCGAGTACTCTTTAATTGTTCAAACTGAAATACTCTGCAAAAATGAAATCAAATCACATCCTTCACAAGTAAAACCGTAACCAACCATAATCGTATCAAACATTACTGGACATTACATGGCAACCTTCTACAATTTCATTTTTCACTATCCCCACTTTAGTTCTTCGTTTTTTTTTCTTGGCAGCAGAATTTTCACTTCATAAAATCTAAAACCTAACTGTCTTAAAGAACAAAATTGAAAAAAAAAAAACAAAAGAAACAAAACAAAACAATCACACTGGCATAGTGACAGTAAGATTTAAGCAATGCAGAAATAAGAAAAGTAACCAAAAAAGCACAGTAAACATCTGCACCCGCATAGAAACAACCAACAACAATTGGAAAGATATGCCAAAAAAAAAAAAAAAAAAAAGAAAAAAAAATCCAATTCCACATTGAAAGAATAAAAAAACAAAATTCAAGTAACGACAACAAACAAAAATTCCCGGCTAAAATGTTCTTCGAACCCAGACTCAGAAAGACCAATGCCAAGCAACCAACATCTCTTTAAAGAAAATAAAATTATTACAGCTGCTGCTGCTGTGAACACCTTACCGAGAGAACAGACTCTTACAAAACACATTTATAGCTTAGCATTTGTTATTGAAACACCCCCGTTGCGCCCGCCAAATTACATTCCAGTACCCATTTTAAGAAAGCCTACCACAAAATCAGGGTTGTTGGATAGACCAAAGCTGTTATGGGGGATTGAATGTTGTTGATGTTTTCTGTAAGACATCTATGTTAAGTTTTTTTTTACAGAAGTTTAACAGTATTGTTAAAATGTTATCGTGTGTCTGTGTGATTGTAGACATCACTGGCAATAAACCCAATACCCGCCATATTTTCTTTTTCTACAAAAAACATATCCTTTTTACTTTTACTTTCGCTGTAAAAAAAGAAGTTTGTTCTCGTTTTCTGTGTATGTGTGTTTTTGTGCATTCATTGTGAGAAAATTGAAACTGTTATACAGACACATTTGTTCAAATGAGCATAGCATTTGAATTGACTGTATTCTGTAATTTTGTCTTTAAAACTCATTTTGGAGGTAGTTAAGTGTTCTTTGTAACGGAACATTTTCGTTTTTGACAGTGTTTTATTTAACTTGCTTTGGTGTCCGTTTAGTTCAAATCTAGTAACTCATTTTTAACACAGTTGCAGTTGACCAATCGAACTGAAACTTTGCACACTTTTCAGATTTGGGTGACATGGGTCAATTTTTTACCCTACACCACACTGTGGTAAGGGGTATTTTGTCTTTGTGCATTTTTATGTAGCATGCATAAGGAAACAAAATAGACCCATAGTTCCTTTTGGGGATATACATATAATAACTTTCTCAGTCGATTTATGCATGTCCGTCCGTCTATTCATGTATTTTTGTTCGCAACATACAGGTCGCATTTATTGTCCGATTCACCTGAAAGTTTTGGAATATCATTTTTTAGCCATAGGAAGAACGCTATTGCTTTTGGTGAAAATCGGTTCAGATTTGGATATAGCTCCCATATATATTTTCGCCCGATTTCACGTATTTGCTGCACCAAACACGCTATATAAGTCCGATTTTGATCAAATTTTGAATGCGTGACTGAATTCGGTCTACAAATAAGTGTGCCAAATTATATCGAAATCGGTTCAGATTTGGGTATAGCTCCCATATATATTTTCGGCCGATTTCAAGTATTTGCTGCACATAACACGCTTAATAATCCGATTTAGATGAAATTTAGAATGTGTGACTAAATTCGGTCTAGTAATAAATGTGCCAAATTCTATTGAAATAGCTTCAGATTTGGATACAGCTCCCACATATTTTTTTGGCCGATTTCAAGTATTTGCTGCACCAAACACGTTATATATGTCCGATTGTGATAAAATTCGGAATGTGTGACTGAATTCGGCTTAGATATAAATGTGCCAAATTATATTGAAATCGCTTCACATTTGGATATAGCTCCCATATATTTTCGACCGATTTCAAGTGTTTGCTGCACAAAATACGCTATATATATGCCCGATTTCGATGAAATTTGGAATGTGTGACTGAATTCGACCAAGAAATAAATGTGCCAAATTATATTAAAATCGCTTCAGATTTGGATATAGCTCCCATATACAAATATTTTCAGCCGATTTCCCGTAATTGCTGTTCCAAACACGCTATATAGGTTCGATTTCGATGAATTTTGGAATGTGTGACTGAATTCGACCAAGAAATAAATGTGCCAAATTATATTAAAATCGCTTCAGATTTGGATATAGCTCCCATATATATTTTCGGCCGATTTCAAGTATTTGCTGCACCAAACACCCTATATGAGTCCAATTTAGATGAAATTTGGAATGTGTGACTGAATTCGGTCTAGAAATAAAAGTGCCAAATTATATCGAAATCGGCTAAGATTTGGATATAGCTCCGATATATATTTTCGGCCGATTTCCCGTAATTGCTGTACCAAACAGGCTATATAAGTCCGATTTCGATGAAATTTGGAATGTGTGACGGAATTCGGCCTACAACTAAATGTGTAAAATTATATCGAAATCGGTTTAGATTTGGATAAAGCTTCCATATATATTTTCGCCCGATTTTACGTATTTGCTTCACAAAACACGCTATATATGTCCGATTTCGATGAAATTTGGAATGTTTGACGGAATTTGGTCCAGAAATAAGTGTGCCATATTATTTTGGAATCGGTTCAGATTTCACCGTGGTGTAGGGTATTATATAGTCGGCCCAGACCGACTTTAATTCTTTCCTTACTGGTTTCTTATAGCCCCCGTATAGTGATACCAGTATTTTAAGGATTCTATCTTCATTTTTATGCCGAATTCGCTGTAATTTGGCATTTGGGGTTTCTAATGGTACAGAAACTTCCTCACCAAAAATATAGGTCAAGTTTTTGGTATAGCCCCAATATAGCGGTACCACCCGATCTCAGGTATTTTAAGGATTTTGTCTTCATTTTCAACCCGAATTGACTGAAACTTGGCATTTGGAGTTCCCAATGGTACAGAAGCTTCCCCACCATAGCCCTTATATAACGGTACCACACGATTTCAGGCATTTTAAAGTTTTTATCTACATTTTCGGCCTAAATTGGCTATAATTTTGTTATGAGGTTCTCAGTGCAGTGAATTTATAAATAAAGTGCATTTATAAATAAAACACTGTAACTTAATATTTTTAATTATCTTTTATTATTCACTGTGCTCTTGAAGCAACTTTAAATGAAAGGTACATATACATAGGTTCCCACAACATCCCTGAAGGGACAAGGGAGACTTCTCTCATATCAATGAGTGCACGCCGATTCATATTGGCTCAATGATATGGGACCTACTTTTTATTGCCGAGTCCGAACGGCGTGTCTTACGACACCACTTGTAGAGAAGCTTTTCATGGCTTAAATACTCAGGAAATGTCGCCAGCATTACTGAGGGTGAAAGGTACTTACACCTGGGAAATTTTTGCGGATTCTGAAACTGCAATGTTCATAGATAAGAAAAATCGAAAAACAAAAAATCGCAGGAGCGCTTTTTAAATAAATCGCGATTCAAGTTGACATTTTTAGGAGTTTTTTAGGTTTTCACGATATTGCTTGGAAACCGCAGGCCCTATCGAAATGGTACTAAAGAAAATGTTGTAGCAATGAAAATTCTCTACATGATTGACCCTTATGATAATTTCATAGGTTTTACCGTTATTGAGATATAGAAGTTCAAGGCTGCCTTGTAAAACAAAAACATTTTTAGGTTTTCGCGATGCTTGGAAACCACAAGTCATATCGAAATTGGACTAAAGAAAATGATGTAGCTGTGAAAATTCTCTAGAGGATTGACCGTTATGATTTGTTCCTAGGTTTTACCATTTTGGAGATATATGGATGTTCAGGTCACATTTTAAGCTTTTTTTTGTTAGGTTTTCCCAATTTGCTTGAAAACGGTAAGTCTTATCGAAATGGTACTAGAAAGAAACTTTTAGCCGTAAAAATTTTCTACAAGATTGGCTTTAGTAATTTTTTCCTAGGTTGTACCGTTTTCGAGATATATAAGTTTATGTTGGGAAATTGCAGTCATGACATTGTATTATAAGGAGGCTATCCAGTCAATGCATTGTCCCAATTTGAACTTCTATATCTCAATAACAGTAAAACCTATGAAATTATCATAAAGGCCAATCATGTAGAGCATTTTCATAGCTACAACATTTTCTTCAGTCCCACTTCGATAGGACATGCGGTTTCCAAGCAAAATCGCGAAAACCTAAAAACCCCCTAAAAATGTCAAATTGAATGGGGATTTATTTAAAAAATGCTCCGGCGATTTTTTTTTGTTTTTTGATTTTTCTCATCTATGCTCATTGTAGTTTCAGAGTCCGCAAAACCTTCCCAGGTGTAAGCACCTTCCATTTAAAGTTGCTTCAAGAGCGCCGTGTATTACTTTCAGTTCAATGGACGCTTTTGTCTCTTGAAATCCTTAGAATAAAATTCTGGGTCCTGAAAAAAATCCATAACCTTACCATGTTCCCCAATATTTTAATATGGATCCGTTCGTTTAACAGATCCACACCAATCACATGTCAATATCGGTGAGATGTAATGGAAATGGGTGCACTTCCGAGGCGGCTCTGGACTAAGCCGTATTCAGGACTACTGTGATAGGAGCTATGCTGCTGTTTGCTCCGCTAGAGCATCTACCAGCGTTTCTGCAACTTCGTGGTCGGATTCATTCATCGTCGTCGGAATACGTTCCACCTCCAGTGTCCTCCCAACAACAACAAACGCAGCTTCGAATACCACATATTGTGGTACAGCGCCCTGAAATTGCATCGTTCGTACAATTCAATCGCAAAAGTCTCTGCAGAAAAGTAAGCAAAATTCTAAAAACAAAGCTTTCCATCAACTGTTGCTTGGAACGTTGCTATGGTTACAACGTTTTGCGGAAAGATCGTACAAGAAGTGAAGAAGTAGAAGGACTTGCTTTTCTTATACACCAGTCAGTCCAGTGCAGATATATATCCCTTGTGCTAGAGTCTGGTAACCAATACATTGAATATATGGGGGTAACAGTAAAGCGTGGGTAATTGCCAATTATACCAATTACCGCTTCACAGAGCTGTTTATTACCACAGGTCCTCTGGTACCTGAGAGAATTTTTCAGGATCTCGTCGCAGCTGCAACCGCTCGTCGGACGGGTACTTCAAATTACATCATATTCCACAGTAGATGCTACGGATAAGCAATAAAGACCAACTGAAGCAATGCAACATTGGTACATGATTAAGTAAATTGTAGATAACAATTAAATAACTCGCAAATCCGGAAAAGAAGTATGGTAGAACGGCTGTTACTTTCAACGGCGTGATAGAGACAGATCCGAAGAATTTTACGTGTTATTTTAACCGGCAATTTGTAGAGCACGCCTTATAAGAGCCCAAGAGGTATCAGAATAATTTACGATGAGCGATGTTGCAGATGTCACCCGAAAATCGAAATCATTCATCTCACTCGAAATCCGAATCTTAATGGGTTATTCCTAGATGTGCAGACCACAAAACTCAATGTTCATGAATTCTTTTTAAAGAAACTATCAATTTGTTTAAGTTGTTCTTCTATTGAAAGGTCACATCTTATACTACTATTGGAATTTTTGTTGTTGAAACAGTTTTGTGGTAAATGTCTAGCTGCGAACACCTTTTTGTAAAAGCGTTTTGCGATGCCAACGATAGCTCGAAAACGAATGGGCCGATCTTCGTTATTTTTGTGGGCATTTTCCGAATAATCTTGTCTGTAAGCGAAACAGAATTTTAAAAAAAACTATTAAAAATATAGGGACTGTCAAAGTAAAAAAAAACTGTCTCGCTTAAGGGCATAATAAGTTCACCAAAATATACGTAGATAGGTTCACTTGTTTTCGATCTGTCATTGTCACCGACTTCAAAATTCCATTTCGAGAAAAACGCGATTTAAGGTGGTCCTCTACGCATAAAACACAACAGCATCTTCATTTAGAACGGTCATAACTCAGTAAATTTTGCTAAGATCGATTTGAATTTTTTTTTACTCTATACTACCTGTACTTCAAAATAAGCAAATAATTTTTTGTCGATTTTTTTAAAGTGATAATTAGGGGTAACCCATTACTGGTAATGCTTCAACAATTGGATGAAACCAAAGTTGAGTATTTGACACGTGTCTTCAATCTAGCGTTATATATATATGTCCTTTATTTACATCAGTATATCTTACATAAAAAAAATTGCATTAATTACATAAAAGACAGATGTAAAAAGTTCAGGTAGAACATAGGGCATCGACAAGCTCTCTCCATCTCCTTCTATCATTGGCCAGATGTTTTGCCTGGCCCCAGGATATATGGGCTGATTCAAGCTCTCTTTTTGTACAACGGATCCATGTGTTTCTTGGGCGTCCTCTCTTACGTTGTCCTTGCGGATTCCAGTCTAGAACTGTTCTGGCGATGTCACTGTGTGGTCGCCGAAAGATGTGGCCTATCCAAGTCCATTTCCTCCTTCGAATTTCTACCTCGACAGGGCTACAATTGGTTCGGAGTAGTAGTTCCGAATTTGATATTTTATTAGGCCAGAAGATTCTTAGAAGTTGGCGTAGGCACCGATTGATAAATACTTGGAGCTTTCTAGTGGTCGCTTGCGTAAAACTCCAAGTCGTACAACCATACAGTAGAATAAATTTGACACTGCAGTTAAATATCCTAATTTTAGTTGTGATTGATATGGCACTACACCTCCAGACTTTGTTGAGTGATCGGAACGCATTTCTAGCTTTGTTGATACGATCGTTGATATCTGCTTCTGATCCACCGTCTTTGGTAATCTTGCTACCTAAGTAACAGAAGTGTTCTACGTCTTCGATAATTTGCCCGTTTATTGAGAGTGGCGTTTGACTTGTTGTGCCTAATCTCATAAGCTTTGTCTTTGCGGTGTTTATTTTTAGACCAACTTTTGAGGCATTTCGGGTAAGCGATTCCAATTTGGTTTTGATGTGGTCGAAGTTGTGGGCGAAAAAGCAAATGTCATCTGCATAATCGATGTCGCCAAGGAAATCATTTACATTCCAACGAATGCCATGGGGGGCCTCGATGTTTGTTGTCTCTAGAACAGAATCTAGAAGTATAAGGAAAAGTGTGGGGGACAAGAGACATCCTTGCTTTACTCCCTTACTGGTTTCGAAGGGTAGACTTTCTTTGCCGTTGAAGCGGACGGACGTTTTGGCATCTCTATAGAGTTCCCTGATTAGGGATACAATTTTAGGAGGGAGGCCTTTATTTATAAGGGCGTTCCACATAGCATCTCGGTAAACGGTATCAAAAGCTCGCTCGAAATCCACGAATAAAAGATAGAGAGGTGAGTTTAATTCAGCAGACTGTTCTATAATTATACGTAAGGAGTTGATGTGATCTGCACACGATCGACCAGGGCGAAAACCCGCCTGTTCCTTCCGTAAAATTGAATCGAGCACTGGAGATATGCGGTGTAGTATAAGTTGTGCCATTACCTTGCTAATTGCGTTTAACAATGTTATTCCTCGCCAATTTTTACACTGGGTCAAATCACCTTTTTTTGGGATTGTAACAATTGTGCCATTTTTCCATTCGTTGGGAAAGACATTTGTCTTCCACACGTCTCTTATAATTGGGGTGATAGTTTGCGCAATGGGTTCCGCTCCATACTTGAGTAGTTCCGAGGGTATGTTATCCGGACCAGCTGCCTTGCCATTTTTGAGTGACTTTAGAGCTCTTAATACTTCTTCATACGTAGGTGGATCTGTATTTACATCTCTCCTCGGGTTGCGGCGTAATGTAGAAGTAGAAGTATTTGGCTGTGTCTCATTATCTGAAGGGTTTTCAGTGCTGAAAAACCGACGCCAGCGATCTATTTGCTCATCAGGGCTGCTTAATTCCTGTCCGTTTTCATCCTTGATTGTTGAAATAGGCCTAATATTGTTGCCACTCATTATCTTAATTGTTTCGTATACACCACGAATATTGCCAATATTAGAAGCTTGTTCTGCTTGTTCAGCTAGCTTATTGTAATATAAACGTTTGTCTCTACGAGTTAAACGCTTAACAGTATTTATTATAGCGTTAACCACCCATATTGCACCAGAAGCATGGAAAATTGGCAGGGCGGTCCTACTACTGAAGCCAGGCAAGTTTGCCCGTAGAGGCGAATAGTACAGGCCAATCTCCCTTCTGTCACCAGTTGTAACGATTCTAGAGGCTCTACTCCTCCCAATGATGAGAAGTAGATTCCCAGTTTCTCAACGTAAGCATGGATTCCGGAAGATGCACACACAGTACCACAACAAAATTACACGTCATATCCACACAGATCAGTGGAGGACTGAAACAGAACAGGTCCTGTGACCGAACTGTCTTGATGGCTCTTGGATACTATCGAAGGCTATCGACACCGTCAACTATACCAAGCTCTTCGAGGACATAGAGAAGACTTCCCTCCATCCGTGTTTGAAACGTTGAATAAAACTGTGCGACAGCAAAAAAAAAAAAAATGACAAGGAAAACTAAGCACATTATGAAAGTAGGGCTGAAAATATGAGGCACGTGTATATGCGTTTTTAAAGTTTACATCGAGTAAGTAGGCGGAGCAAGTTCCGCCCATTTCTAATATTTCCAATTATTCGAGATAAGATACCTTGAAATCCATGCATTTTAAATATATAGTGTCTTTGGAAACTTTACTGAGGAGCACGTGGAGAATATTTTTGCTTAAAATATTAACCCTCATACGGTTCAACAAGAGGGTCTCTTTGGTCCTTTTTTCGAAAATCTTTCAAAAATTCCTTTAAAATGCGTTCATATCAGATCAAAATATTCTACAAAATTGTTCGTCATAAAATTTTACTATAGGTCTCAGAATACACCAAATGTGTAGAACTATTTTAAACGCCAGGAATCTTTAAAAATTAAAAAAGGATCAAGTCGTACTTCTCCCACATAAAAACTATTATATAATTTGTTCTGAGACTCATAGTGAAATTTTGTGTAGACATTTTTTTATTTGTGTAAAGTATGGACCAATTCGGCCACTTCCTTCAAGAGTTACCGTACGAACCATTTTTCCGATCAATTTTGAACTTTTGATGGGGGAGGTACCTGAAGGAGTGGACCGATATGGCTTATCTTCGAACTTAAACAATGTTTGTACAAAATATTACTAAGGCCACGTTTTGGACCTAATCGGCAGATCCGTTCGAGAGTTATCTTGCGCTTCACTCCCTCACACGGTGTCATAGGGGTTTTTTGCAGCTTTTAGGCTATATTCTCAGGAAGTATGGACTTGTCTCTGATGAAACTTGTACCGTCGTATGGGGGGGCAGTGAATACAAATTGCTAAAACAAGAATTAAATCGATTCGAGAGATGGTCTTCAACTGAACTTTTCCGAAATTTTGTGTGGGAGGTACACGAAGAAGTGGACCGATTGAGTCCATATTGAAACCTTATCTAAGTCTGGTACACATTTCAGGATGTGCAAAGTATGGACCAAATCGGTTACTCCCTTCAAGAGTTATCGTGCGAACAAATTTTCAGAACATTTTCGAACTTTTGTGTGGGAGGTACAGGAAGGAGTGGACCGATATAGCCCATCTTCGAACTTAAACTAAGTTTGGGCAAAATATTACGAATGCCGAAATTTGAACCGAATCGGTTCATCCGTTCGAGAGTTATCGTGCGCTCCAGCCAGCCAGCCAGACAGACAGACAGACGGATACTGCTCAATCGACTCCAAATTGTCTGAAACACATTTCGTCCAAACATACTTGGGGTCTAAAACCATTACTTCGATGAGGCACAGTTTGCCCGTATGAAAGTGTATATACCCTCGTTAGCATAAATGCTGAGGGTATAAAAATAAAAAGTTTTTGTTAAAATTCGCAAATACTTTCTGAAAAACGACATGCGCCGCAGGCGAAAATATTGTTTACAAAAATTATTTTCACATCTTAGAAAGATAAAAAGTTTTTGTAAAAATATTGAAATACTTTCTGAAAAGCGAAAAGCGCGACAGGCGAAAATATTTTTGAAAAAAATCGCACGATTTTTTACAAAAATATTTTCACAATTTAAAAAGGTACAAAGTTTTTGTAAAAATATTCAAATACTTTCTGAAAAACGAAATGCACGTAGGAGAAAATATTTTTTACAAAAATTATTTTCACAACTTAGAAAGTTAAAACGTTTTGATAAAAATATTGAAATACTTTATGGACAAGTAAGAAAGTATCAGTCAGCTGAGCCGACAGAGATATACCTTCAGCCACGTACCCGAAGAAAAAAAGTTAACACAATACTTCTTTAGGTTTTTTAGCTGTTGGGAAAATTTTCCAGGATGGAAAGGGCCGCAAAAAACTACATGTTGCAACAAAATTCAGAATGATCCAAGACGGGTGTACCCATAGGAGTGATCAGATGTAGTACATATTCGGACCTAATACAAATCTGTAGGAAATATTTTTTTCTTTATTAGTCTATGGATATTTTCCTTACAGACTATATAATTAAATATGTTGTACTTAATTTTCTGAATTTAAATATATTACAATTTTACTTTTCAATTTACAAAGTTTGAGCTAAATTGATTTCTCTCTTAAAGAGTTATTTTACACATTAGCCAGTTTAGGTGGTGCCGGTAGGATTTTCTGGACCTTTTTGGGTCATTATATCAGGAAGTATGGACTTTCCCACGAAAAAAAATTACAACGTCGTAACAGGGACCGCAAGTGCAACCTGCTGCGTCACAAATTAATAAGATCAGAGAGGAGTTGTT
This sequence comes from Musca autumnalis, assembly GCF_047663935.1. Taxonomy (NCBI): domain Eukaryota; kingdom Metazoa; phylum Arthropoda; class Insecta; order Diptera; family Muscidae; genus Musca; species Musca autumnalis. The sequence continues at coordinate 14,556,719 of NW_027412088.1, read as the reverse complement.
AAACTATATTTTTTCGAAATTTTGTGTGGGAGGTACTCAAATGAGTGGACCGATATAGTCCATATTAGAACCCGATCTATGCCTGAAAGTAATATTAATAAATTGAACCTTTGTGGGGGAGGTACCGGAAGGAGTGGACGGATATTGTCTATGTTCCAATTTAAACTAAGTTTGGACAAAATATTGAAAAACCCAAAATTTTAACCAAATATGTTGATCAGTTCGAGAGTTATCGAGCACTCCAACTACGACACATGGACTTGCTCTTGAAAAAAATTATATCGTCGTAATGAGGGCAGTGAATACAAGTGGCTGCAACAAAAATCAAAGCGATTCGAGAGCAGGCCTTAAACTGCACTTAAGCAAAATTTTGTGTGGGAGGTACCCGAAAGAGTGAACCAATAGGGTCCATATTGGAACCTCATCTATGTCTGGTAGAAATGTCACGATATGCAAAATATGGACTAATTCGGTTACTCCCTTCAAGAGTTATCGTGCGGACAATTTTTCCGAACATTTTTGAACTTTTGTGGGAGGAGGTACCTGAAGGAGTGGACCGATATGGCCCATCTTCGAACTTAAATCAAATCTGGACAAAATATTTCGACACCCAAAATTTGAATCGAATCGATTGATCCCTTCGAGAGTTATCGTGCGCACCAACCAGACAGACAGACAGACAGACGGACGGACATTGCTAGATCGACTCAAAATTGTCTGAAACGGATATCGTACAAACTTACTTGGGATTTAAAACCATTATTTCGATGAGGCACATTTTTGGCCGTATCAAAGTGTAAATACCCTCTTTAGCCTAAAGGCTGAGGGTATAAAAAAGAAAAGCGCCGCCGGCGAAAATATTTTTGAAAAATTCGCTTGATTTTTTACAAAAATATTTTCACAATTTAATAGATAAAAAGTTTTTGTAAAAATATTAAAATACTTTCAGAAAAACAAAATGCGCCGCAGACGAAAGTATTTTAAAATATCGCGCGATTTGCTTAACAAATATATTTCACAATTTAAAACTTCTCCGAACGGCTACTTACATAATTTCGTTTTTAAAGTAGGCCTTCTCAAATGTATAAGTCCGCATAAATTCTAACTTCTACTCTAAAATTTAAAAAAAAATATAGCTATAAATTTCAAAATTAAACAGAAAAAAAATAATTTATAAATTAAGAAAAAAGTCGTTGGGAGTTATGTTCTCGATTTTTGGGTGTTATGTCCGCTTTGCTTCACGGAAAAAACTCCCAACGAATTTTAGGAGTTATGTCCGGGCACCTCTATTGATACAAGATTTTCCTTTGCAGTTAATTGTATTTCAGGTTTTATTGGGCTTTTGTTTTCAAAATACAAAACACACACATATGTACATACATGCATTCAAAACGTATAGTTGAATTTGTTCAACTTACAAAAAGTATACGCTCGTATTTCGGTAGTTCTCATAAGAATACATGTGTTCTACTTTTTTCACCACACACTCCCTGGGTATAAGGACGTATATAGGTATGGGCCTTAAGCAATGATTATCTACTAAATTAATTACAAAAAGTTAACCAAAAATAATTTTTGTTAATAAAATATTTAAAAGTGTAAGATGGTATTTTCTTGTAAATTTTAAATCGCGCGAAGAACGCTCCCCCTTTGAGATATAACAATGTATATGATCCACCAATCACAGTGTGTATTGAGTTTGGCTACAAAATCATAAAATTTTTGGAAGTTTCTTTTGATTGGTCAATCATTTTTGAATACAATAATCCGATTTCTTAGATTAAAAAAATGTGAAAAAAAATCAAAAATTTTGACTTATTTGTGTTTGAACAAAAAAAAACCCGAAAAGACAAAGGAAAAAGAAAGGTGTAGTAGCCGTTCTGAGCAGGGTTGTTTTACTCAAGGCATATTTATATAAGGTAAATGCATGAATTACAACAAGTAACAAATTTACAAAAACAACATTGTTGTTATAGAAAATTTAATGTCAAAGAAAATATTGAATGATGGGGTCGTTCTAAAAATGTTCTCAGGAAAAACATAAATATATTTTGAAAATCCTCTAAAATAGAACAAATTTAAATCAAAATATAAATATAAAGCATTCAGAACTGTCGTAGGTCATTGTTATTACACGTTTACGATGAAAAGAAGTATTTTATGGTAGCAAATTTCGAAGTTTCAAATTTCATGAGTAGACCCTTTATTATTACATTTTGAAAACCAAATTTACAAAAAAAGTAAAAATACAACTGATTGTCACTGCTACCTTATATAGAGGTGCCTTGGTTTTACTTATATCTGTCATTTCTTATTACCAATATTCTTTTATGACATTTTATGGACATTTTATTAAAAATATATACACTTTTTATTTATTTTAGGTTATACAAACTATAGAATAGTGGACAACAACATTATTGCGAATAAAAGGTAAGTAGTGATATTTTTAAAAAACAAATAATTATAACAGTTTGATCATATATGAAAGTACATATTAGTAATACGACTCAGAGAAATTGTAATGGCACTCACACATCTCTTAGATTCCTTTTGCAAGTATAACACAATTTCCCCCGTTTGTTTTGAAATTCCATTGCCCAGTTGGATTTAACATAACGGCTTATGACACTATTATCCTGGTAATATGTTAATGTATAAGTGAAAAAGAAAGAGAATATTTCTCTGTAACAAACACAATCAATGTGTCGATATATAAATTAAAGGACATTAAGAGTAGCTATATTGTGGTGGATAACATTAGTTTACAGAAGTGTGTGCTCTCTCTCTCCCTGTGTTTGTATCTGCAAAATGTATGGCATTTGTTTATGTCTGCTTTTTTGCATGGCTGTGATTTTTTGGCTAAAAACCAACGACAATGTAAAATCAGTTGCAGTGCGTAGGCGGTTGTCGTAGACGTTGTAGCTACTTTTTTATTGACTAGCGAACACCACGTGCAGGAAATTCTACTATAAAATATCCATACATTGTGTTGTTGTTTAAAAGAGTGTTTGTGTTTGTGTGTTTATACAACTATACTATACTACTTACTATCCAGCATCCAAAATCATGATGCTGATGATGATGACGGAGATGTGGAAGAAGAAGCAGCACCAGCTTTAGTAAAATAAAATATACAATTTATAGTGTGTGAGCTGGCTGGCTAAAAGTTGTAGTAGTAGTAAAACTGTTTGCGTTTACGTCCCTTGCTTTTGTAACTTGTTTAAACAAAAAAAGAAAGGAAAAACGGCATAAAATTCCTTTGGTAACACACCGATATGTAATTGTATGTGTGCCTGTGTGTTTGTGCATAAACATTGTTAAGCTATATTATGTTACGGCTGTCTCTGGCAAGTGTTTGATACTCCAGCTGCTGCTGATATCTGTTTTCTCATTGCGTCCTGTGGCTCAGTTCATGTTCTGTTCTGTCTTTTTGTGGACACAAATCCCGCAAAATAAAAATATACGTGCGTGCGTTTTAATGCTGCGAGTTGTACTGTGAAGAAAAGTGCCGTTGTGTGTGTGCTCGGCGCTCGGGGATTCTCTGTTCACTTTTTTTATAATAGATATTTATATTGTATTTTTGGCAAAAGAAAAATAAATAGAAAAAAAAACACGGCAGCCACTTAAAAGGATAATGCTACGTACCCCAGCTGCAAGGCATACCAAAAAAATAAATAAAAATTGAAAATTAAACATAAAATAATGGAATAGCAGCATAAAGTTAAGGCGAAAAAATATTTCAATTTAAGAAAAATAATTTGTGGCATAATGATGATAATGATGGAAATTGAATTAGTATAATAATATTGGAAAATACATATAGACCATTTGTGTGTATTCAATATTTTTTTGGGGGCATTTTAAGGCCTGCAAAATTTAAGTTTAATTTAATTTATAACTGCACCTTGTTATTTGCACCTTGAATTTTTATAAGGAAAAACAAAAATAAGAATAAATAATAAAAAACAAAAATTTTGATATTTAAAAAAATATTTGACAATAAATGTTCAAAACTTAAGGAAATAATTAAGAAATAAAACTTAGAACTTGACAATAGCTGTTAAAAACGCGAATAAAATTCGTTACAAACTGACAATAATTTTGTAAAAGAAAAATCTTAGAAATTAAAAAAAAAATATTTAAGAAAAAATATTAAATTAATAAATAAAAATAAAAAATTAAGAAAAATAAGAAAATTAAAGAAATACTACAAAACAATTATTTTCGATAACCAAAAAAAAAAAAACAATATTAAAAAAAAATATTGAAGAAAAATTAAAAAATAATTAAGAAAATTAAAAAAAAAACTATTAACAATTTTTTTCCGAAATTCAAAACTGCATTAAAAAGTTTGGTTCTTGCTTTCAATATTTGAAATAAAAACGTTTAATTTTCAAGAAAAACCTAATCACAATAAAACAGTGGGGCAATACCCAGACTATTCAACTGAGATTCAACATTATAACATGGACTTTGTTGTGGGCAATTTATAACCACTTTAAGACTGTTTTTGATTTCCATATATCAGAGGTCAAGTCATGAAGTAAAATTTTGAATTTTTATCACTTGAAAACAATTCTTAACAAGGCCAATGCGGCAAATTTTGTAACAAGAAATTAACACCTAAAATTTTAAAACCCATGGAATTCGAAGAAACAAGTTCGTAAAACAAGCCAAAGAAACGAAAATCTAATATTTTTGCAATTAAAAAAAAATTCAAAAAATTATAAACCCAACATAACATCATCCTAAAATAATCCTTTAGAAAGGACTGGGGAAATAACCGAAATTAAAAAAACTCCGGAAAATAAGCATTCGAACTAAAACCCTTAAAAATACCAAACTTAAACAAAAAACAACATTAAAGAAAAAACCTACCCGAACATCTTGAATACTTCATTCAAAAAAAAAAAAAAAAAAAAAAAAAAATCCCAACAACAACACTCATTAGAACAGTGACAGCAGTATCAGCATCCATAAAAAAACAAACAAATTGAATTGAATTTTCATTACATTGAAATATCTACTTAACACACAGCCTAAATGAACTTGAGGGTGTGCGTGTGTGAGTGAGTGAGTAAAGAACGGGCTCAGCTCAGACATATATTTTGCCAGGCATCCCCTAAACACAAAGTCAACAATAACAACAACAACAAATCCACAGAGACAAGTTCATTAAAACTTACAACTTGGGCAAAACGAACAGCAAAGAAAAAGAAAAAAAAACTTAACAAATTTAATAACAACAAAACGTAAAAACAGAGAACGGAGAAACAAACGAATAAACCAAACCAAAATCAGCAACAAAAGCAGCTCCCCCCTAACACTCTACTCCTCTCCTTTGGCATCATCACAAAAGAAGTAGAAGAAGAAGAAGAAAAAGTTATTTTTAGACTGGAATTCAATTTTGGTAAAGTAGTAAAATAAGAAGAAAAAGAAGCAGAAGAAGCAACAAAAACTTCTCTCCCCAAACCACTATTTGCCACACACACTCAGGCACACTTGCATGATGCCGAGCACGAGTACATCAACTGTAACAGTCAACAAAAGCAGCAGCACCACCATACGAAGACAACCGCCAATGTTGACAAAGCACCACAAATCAAAGTAAGTAGAAGGAATCTCTCTAAGAATCGCTCACACACATCATTTTAGTGCTTTAAGGAAATGTCAAAAAAAAAAAAAAATGAAAACGAAAGAAAGGAAACCAAAATCTCTAAAAAGCCATAAATTTCCAACCATAAACTTTATACTTTGTGGTTTCCTCTTCTTCTTCTTAAAAAAAGAGTGGGGTTTTATGTTTCATATTTAATGGTCAAAGAAGATTCGGTGGTTAGTTAGGTAATAAAAGAAACCTAGTGTAAGGAACTTAGTGGGGGTATTTAATTTACTATTATTTTCATTGCTAATAAACCACCTGTTAAGTGATATCAAATACCACAACAACAAGTCTTTGAGGCATATTACTTTAACACCGAAGCGTATAAGTAACGACATGAAGTATACGCGAGGAGGGGAAAATCATTAAATCAGTATTGAAAACAATTCTAATATCCATATAATGAAAGTTTACATCGAGAATTATAAACCCTAACTTAGTTTTGCCTTGTTAAACACCATTTGGATAAATTAATCTTTTTATTGGCTAATCGGACTTATTTTTCAGAAACTAATTGAAAATTGTTGTCTTCTGCTTCTCGGTATAATTGTAGTCATGAAAAATAAATGTAGAATAAAACATTCCTGAAGAACTTTTCGCTAAAATGGTGAGCAAGATAACTATCGAAGGCAGTAACCGATTTAGTACCTACTTTGCATATCATAATATTTCTGCGTGGCATATCACGGTGCGCCTTAATTAATTTTAAAAGAAAGGCGCTTACACCTGGGAAGGAGCTTACATCGGATTTTGAAACTATAATGTTCATAGATGAAAAAAAAAAACAATTAGAAAAAAAAAATTATTAAGTTTACACGATTTTGCTCGGAAACCGCAATCCCTATCGAAATGGGATTAGAGCAAATGTTGTAGCTGTGAAAATTCTCTACAAAATTGACCTTAATATTATTTTCGTAGGTTTTACCATTTTTGAGATAATGACTGTAACGTCTCCTTATAAAACAATGTCAGGAATGCGGCACCTTAACTAACTTTAAATGGAAACCGCTTACTCCTGGGAGGTTTTTGCGGATTCTGAGACAGCAATGTTCATAGATGAGAAAAATCAAAAAGGACGAAAAAAATCGCTGGAGGGATTATGAAATAAATCGCGGTAAAAGTTCACATTTTTATAGCCTCAGCATTTATGCTAACGAGCGTATATACACTTTCATAGGGCAAAATGTACCTCATCGAAATAATGGTTTTAGATCCCAAGTATGTTTGGACGAAATGTGTTTCAGACAATTTGGAGTCAATTTAGCAATGTCCGTCCGTCTGTCGAACGGATGAACCGATTCGGTTCAAATTTTGGCTTTCGTAATATTTTGCCCAAACTTAGTTTAAGTTCGAAGATGGGCTATATCGTTCCACTCCTTCCTTGAAAATGTTTGTGCGCACGATAACTCTTGAAGGGAGTAACCTATTTGGTCCATACTTTGCACATCCTGAAATGTGAACTAGACTTAATAAAGTTTCAATATGGACTCAATCGGTCCACTCCTACCGGCTACCTCTCACACAAAATTTCGGAAAAGTTCAGTTTAGGGCCATCTATCGAATCCCTTTGATTTTTGATTTTTAGCAACTTTATTCACTGCCCCCCATACGACGGTACAAGTTTCATTAGGGGCAAGTCAATTCTTCCTAAGAAAATATCATGAAAGTTGCAAAAAACCCCTATGACACCGTGTGAGGTGGGTGGATCGCAAGATAAATCTGGAACGGATATGCCGATTCGGTCCAACATTTGGCTTTAGTAATATGTTGTCCAAACATATAGATCAGACTGTATGTATATGGACTGTATTTGTCCACTCCATCCGGTACCTCCCACACCAAATTTCGGATAAGTTCACTTTAAGACCTGATATCAAATCACTTTGATTTTTGTTGAAACAACTTGCATTCGCTGCCTCAATTACGATGGTAAAAGTGTTTTTAGGGGCAAGTCCATACGTCTTGAGCAAACAACCCGAAGATTGTAAAAACCCTCTATGGCACCATATGTTGTGTCTGGAGATCCAATTCCATAACGGTCAATGTCGATCCACTCCTTTTAGTATCTCCTCCGCAAAACTTTTGATCTTTAATCCTAAACAACATTTTTGTCGGTTCACACGCCCAAAATTTTTAAAACCCTCTAAAAACATACGTATTTTGGGAAAAAATTGTTTCAATATACACAGGCTGAGGGTATATCTATGTCGGTAAAGCCGACTGATACTTTTTTTACTTGTTTATTTTTATTTATATTTTATTTTATTTTATTTTTATTTTATGTTTATTTTATTTTCATATTTTAGTTTATTTTGTTTTTATTTTATTTATTTCGACCCTGCAAACCACCCCATTCCGAACTTTCAACCTCCGAACCACCCCACAAATCATTTAGACTAAACTCTATGTATTTCAGAGTTTTTTATTTTATATTTACTTTATTTTATTTTATTTTATTTTATTTTATTTTATTTTATTTTATTTTATTTTATTTTATTTTATTTTATTTTATTTTATTTTATTTTATTTTATTTTATTTTATTTTATTTTATTTTATTTTATTTTTATTTTATTTTATTTTGTTTTGTTTTGTTTTGTTTTGTTTTGTTTTGTTTTGTTTTGTTTTGTTTTGTTTTGTTTTGTTTTGTTTTGTTTTGTTTTGTTTTGTTTTGTTTTGTTTTATTTTATTTTATTTTATTTTATTTTTTATTTTATTTTTCTTCTATTTTTATTTTATGTCTTTTTATGTTTATGTTTATTTTATTTTCATTTTATTTTTATTTTTATTTATTTTTTTATTTTGTTTTTATTTTTTTATTTTATTTTATTTTATTTTATTTTAGTTGTTGGCGTTTTTTATTGTTGGACTGCAGAATTTTACATCTTTGTGTTTATTTCAGCTTTAGTCCATATTTTGTTGTAATTCAATTCAATTATTTTATTTTATTTTTTATTCTTAGTTTATTTTTCTTTTATGTTTTTAATTTTTATTTTATTTTTTTCATTACTCACTCTTAATAACACCAGTTTCTTTTTTTATTTTATTTTTATTTAATTTTTATTTTATTTTTATTTTTATTTTTATTTTATTTTATTTTATTTTATTTTATTTTATTTTATTTTATTTTATTTTATTTTATTTTATTTTATTTTATTTTATTTTATTTTATTTTATTTTATTTTATTTTATTTTATTTTATTTTATTTTATTTTATTTTATTTTATTTTATTTTATTTTATTTTATTTTATTTTATTTTATTTTATTTTATTTTATTTTATTTTATTTTATTTTATTTTATTTTATTTTATTTTATTTTATTTTATTTTATTTTATTTTATTTTATTTTATTTTATTTTATTTTATTTTATTTTATTTTATTTTATTTTATTTTATTTTATTTTATTTTCTTTTATTTTATTTTATTTTATTTTATTTTATTTTATTTTATTTTATTTTTATTTTATTTTATTTTATTTTATTTTATTTTATTTTATTTTTATTTTATTTTCATTTTTCATTACTCACTTTTAATAATACCAGTCTCTTCTTTATATTATTTTTATTTTTTTTTTATTTTTATTTTTTTAATTTTATTTTATTTTTTTATTTTTATTTTATTTTTATTTTTACTTTTTTTATTTTATTTTTATTTTACTTTTATTTTATTTTATTATAATTTTTTTTATTTGATTTTTATTTTATTTTTATTTTATTATTATATTATTTTTATTTTATTTTTATTTTTATTTTATGTTTATGTTTATTTTCATTTTATTTTAATTTAATTTAATTTATTTTTATTTTATGTTTATTTTATTTTCATTTTATTTTAATTTAATTTATTTTTATTTTATTTTGTTTTTATTTTATTTTTATTCTTATTTTATTTTTCCTTAATGTTTCTTTTATTTTTTTATTTTATTTTTATTTTATTTCCATTTTTATTTCTTTTTTTTTCATTACTCACTTTTAATAACACCAGTTTCTTTTCATGTTTGTTCTCGCGTCCCATTTTTACATGTCTTATTTATCATTGCCAAGTAGAAAATAATGCAAAGATGATAAAATGTTCTGTGGAACAAATATCATCCACACTTTGCAAGAGAACGGAGAGACTTAGCAAGATGCCGGAAAAATTAAGCAAGAGAGCACAACCACTTTGCGAAAGAGAACAGTGATAGTCAAATTTGTTAAGTACAAAGAGAAACTGAAAAGTAATTTTGGGGAACAAAAAAAAAAAAAAAAAAAAATTATCACTTTTCAAAATAGCTACTTTTTGATAAGTGCAAAGTGAAAAGCAATAAGTTGTTTCGTGGAATAGGGTCCAGGTTTTCATCTACGGCTTGAATATGAGCTAGACATGCTTTAGACTCTACCCACACTCAAGTTAACGGTCGAACTCATGTCGACTTTCAAAACAGAAGCAACGATGTGGGTCACCTTTATGTGTATTGTAACGCCTTTCCAGTTCCATTTTACTTTCCGTGATTGAACTTTCCAAGAACACCCAGCAGAATTTGAATGTTTCAAATCTAAATATCAGTAAATGTTCTAGACAGCGTATACGTTCTGACCATACTCATACGCAGTGTAGTACAAAACACGTGTAGAATTATTTTCTAAAACAAAAAAAAAAAAAAACTATTATTTGTTTGATTTGAAAGTGACACAAAAACACAAAAAATCAATCAATTAAATTGTGAAAAATATTAATTGCATAGCCGTTGGTCCAATACGATTTTCATGTTGTTGATTATCGACGAACGATTCACTGACAAGTGAGGCAGATTTGTGTTGCAGTTTAAGCTGATAAGAAGAAATATTCATGTTGTTTGTTTGTTCTTTCGTTCATTCGCCCATTCGATACGTTTGGCTCAGCTTGTTAAACATATAAAAACCACAACACGCGCTGTCTTAAATAAATTGCACATAATGCAACTATTATTTGGCGTTGTTATTGATTGGCCATGCGGAATATTCATTCGTTTAAAAATAGTTAGGCAGTTTTGGTGCTTGTTTTCTTTTCAATTTAATTGTAAAAATGTGGTATGATGTTTATTTCTGCATAAATATTTTTGTGATTTTTCGTCACCAATTCATTTAAAATTAGTGAGAATCTTTAACGGTGGTTAAAGGCAGCTCCCCAGGTGACACCACGGGCTGGCCAGTGTCCACTTGTTATTAAAGAGGTAGCAAGATAAGTTTTGGTCAGGGCAGTTGCTTACTATCGTTCATCCCCTACGTCACCCAGCATTAATTTAATGTTAGCAGCATTATTTAATCGTTTTTACTGTATATAGCAAACTTCTGTGATATTCTACCGTCCTTACAACCATTCCCTCTATTCAACGTGTTTTTAAGATTTTAACTAAATTTGGTCAAATTAAGTCCAATTCTTATTTAGGTGAACTGATTGTAAAAATGTAAATACCATGTTGTTATGTCCTCGGTCATTGGAGTATTAACCTTTTCACTTTGTGTATTTCGTCAAATGGAATGGAAATGGATATATTTGAATGAATTCGCACAACGTAGCCCTTAATACCTTTTATAGCTTTATCTTCATATTGTGTTTTTTTTTTAGAATATCTGACTAACCAAACGCCAGGAACCCAAGACTTTTATGGTACTCATGGGTGACGGTAATCATCTCTATCGTTATCTATTATTGGATTCCAATAGGTTTGAAAAGTTGTCTTTCCATAAAGACAACACACTGTATGTTTCCATTAGCAGATTTCGAAATTAAAAGTTTAATGTTTCATTCCTTAATAACATTTTCGGATTCCATTTTATTTTATTCACCATCTCACACATTCTAGTCTTCTGCACATCGGTCATATCCTCTCTTTCTTTGTAGTCTTTCGTAGAATACTGATATTGAAGAATATAGATTTTATGTGGACTGTCTCCAGGTTTTCATATACGGCTTGAATATGAGCAAGATATGCTTTAGACCCAATGTGTTCTTCTTTGGCACGGCGGTGCCGAAGTTTTTCGGCTATTTACACACATGCGACCCGAATGCATAGGAAGAGCGTACGAAAGAGAGATAATGTTTTGATTTGTAGCGTGCGTGCATTAAAACACACAGTCATAAGTTGCCAATAGATTTACTACATTCACATTTTGGCCTGTTCTCTTCATGGTCACGCATGCTTTAGACTCTGCCCACACTCAAGTTAACGGTCGAACTCATGTCTACTTTCATAGAAGAAACAATGATGTGGGTCACCTTTAGGTGTATTGTAACGCCTTTAACGTTCCATTTTACTTCCCGTAATTGAACTTTCTCTCCATTGAACTTTCAAAGAACACCCAGCAGAATTTGAATGCTACAAATCTAAATATCAGTAAATGTTCTAGACTGCGTATACGTACTGACCGTACTCATACGCAGTGTAGTACATAACACGTGTAGAAATTTTTTCTAAAACAAAAAAAAACTATTATTTGTTTGATTCCAAATTGAAACAAAAACACAAAAAATCAATCAATTAAATTGTGAAAAAATATTTGCAATTAATTGCATAGCCATTGCTACAATACGATTTTCATGTTGTTGATTATCGCCAAACGATTCACTGACAAGTGAAGCAGATTTTTGTTGCAGTTTAAGCTGATAAAAAGAAAGATTCATGTTGAAAAATGAATAATTTCCGTTTGTTCTTTCGTCCATTCGATTCGTTTGACTCGGCTTGTTAAACATATAAAAACCACAACACGCGCTCTCTTAAATAAATTGCTCATAATGCTGTTATTATTTGGCGTTGTTATTGATTGGTCATGCGGAATATTCATTAGTTTAAATATAGTTTGGCAGTTTTGGTGCTTGTTTTTTATTAAATTTAATTGTAAAAATGTGGTATGATGTTTATTTCTGCATAAATATTTTTGATTTTTCGTCACCAATTCATTTAAAAGTAGTGAGAACGTTTAACGGTGGTTAAAGGCAGCTCCCCAGGTGACACCACGGAGTTTTCACTGGCGACTTGCTATTAAAGAGGGAGCATGATAAGTTCTGGTCCGGGCCGTTGCTTATTATCGTTAATCCCCTACGTCACCCAGCATTAGTTTAATGTTAGCAGCATTATTTAATCGTTTTTACTCTATATAGCAACCTTCTGTGACATTCTACCGTCCTTATAACCATTCCCTCTTTTCAACGTGTTTTTAAGATTTTAGCTAAATTTGGTCCAATTAAGTCCAATTCTTATTTAGGTCAACCGATTGTAAAATTGTAAATACCATGTTTTTATGTCCTCGGTCATTGGAGTATTAACCTTTTCACTTTGCATATATCGTCAAATGGATGGTTTTTATGCCTGCCTAGTGAGGGCATCAATATTGAAATAAATTCGCAGAACATTGCCCTTAACACCTTTTATAGCTTTCTCTTCATATTATGCTTTTTTCAGTATATCTGGCTAACCAAACGCCAGCAACCCAAGACTTTTATCGTTCTCATGGGTGACGCTAATATCATCTTTTTCTTTGTAGTCTTTCGTAGAATATGTTGTTGTTGTGTTTTTACCTGTCCTTGGCCGGGGGACAATTTATGTGGATTGTCTCCAGGTTTTCACCTACGGCTTGAATATGAGCAAGAGATGCTTTAGCCTCTGCCCACACTCAAGTTAACGGTCCAACTCATGTCTACTTTCATAGCAGAAGCAATGATGTGGGTCACATTTAGGTGTATTGTAACGCCTTTCCCGTTCCATTTTATTTCCCGTAATTGAACTTTCCCTCCATTTAACTTTCCAAGAACACGCGGTAGTTTCTGAATCATAGATATCTAAATATCAGTAAATGTTCTAGACTGCGTATACGTTCTGACCATACTTATACGCAGTGTAGTACAAAACACGTGTAGAATTATTTTCTAAAACAAGAAAAACTATTATTTGTTTGATTCCAAATTGAAACAAAAACACAAAAAATCAATCAGTTAAATTGTGAAAAAATATTTGCAATTAATTCCATAGCCATAGTCCAATACGATTTTCATGTTGTTGATTATCGCCATACGATTCACTGACAAGTGAGGCAGATTTGTGTTGCAGTTTAAGCTGATAAAAATATAGATTCATGTTGAAAAATGAATGATTTCCGTTTATTCTTTCGTTCATTCGATTCGTTTGACTCGGCTTGTTAAACATATAAAAATCACAACACGCGTTCTCTTAAATAAATTGCTCATAATGCTGTTATTATTTGGCGTTGTTTATTGATTGACCATGCTGAATATTCATTAGTTTAAATATAGTATGGCAGTTTTGGTGCTTGTTCTCTTTTAAATTTAATTGTAACAAGTAAGAACAGACTATAGTCGGACGGGGCCGACCATGTGATACCCTATACCACTATCCCTGTGCACTAGCTTTCCGGGCTAGCTGTTATAAGATGTGCATTAGAAATTTTACCAATTTTCACACAAAAGTTTTGATCAATTTAACCCGCTAAATATTATCCGATCATACCGTTGACTTGCACGCTACTTCTTCATCTCAAACCAAAACTACGTTTAAAATTTCGCGCCGATCGGACTATTATTGCGACCTACAGAGCGGCTACAAAATCGAGCAAAAATTTTGTTTTTGGTCCATTTCATCCCTTTAACATTTCACGATCATCGCCAAAAACTAATCAGTTCTATTCTGGTCCAAACCCGACCTCCATACTAAATTTCGTGACAATCGGTCCATAATTGCGGCCTCTAGCTTGATTACAATTTTTAATGGACGGACAGACGGACGGACGGACGGACACACATCGCTAAATCGCTTTATCTCGTCGAGATATAAAGTTTGGTATACCACATGAGGGGTCTACGACGAATATTTCGCGGCGTTACATGAATTTTTGGGAAAACAAACTTATTATACCCTTTTCCACATTGTGGTATAGGGTATAAAAATGTGGTATGATGTTTATTTCTGCATAAATATTTTTGATTTTTCGTCACCAATTCATTTAAAACAAGTGAGCACCTTTAACGGTGGTTAAAGGCAGCTCCCTAGGTGACCCCATGGTCAGTGTACACTTGCTATTAAAGAGAGATCAAGATAAGTTTTGGTCAGGGCCGTTGCTTATTGTCCTCTACATCACCCAGCATTATTTTAATGTTAGCAGCATTATTTAATCGTTTTTACTATATAGCAACCTTCTGTGATATTCTACCGTCCTTATAACCATTTCTTCGATTCAACGTGTTTTTAAGATTTTAGCTAAATTTGGTCCAATTAATTCCAATTCTTATTTAGGTGAACCGATTGTAAAATTGTAAATACCATGTTGTTATGTCCACGGTCATTGGAGTATTAACCTTTTCACTTTGCGTATATCGACAAAAGGATGGTTTTTATGCCTGCCTAGTGCGGGCATCAACATTGAAATAAATTTGCATAACATAGCCCTTAACACCTTTTACAGATTTCTCTTCATATTATGTTTTTTTTTTTAAGAATATCTGGCCAACCAAATGCCAGCAACCTTAGACTTTTATCGTTCTCATGGGTGGTGGTAATCATCTCTATCGTTATCTTTTACTGGATTCCAATAGCTTTGAAAAGTTGTCTTTCCGTAAAGACAACACACTGTACGTTTCCATTAGCAGATTTCAAAATTATAAAGGCCTTGTCACATACGAGGATTTCTGGCTTAATTCATTAAGTTGCATGTTCTTCCGGCTTTAAGTCGAAAGTCAAAGAATCGAAATCGAACACGAAAATCGTGTTTCAGCACACATTCAACCGCGTATAAATGCGGCAACTCTGCGCGGCTGAATGTGTGCTGAAACACGATTTTCGTATGCTTTGACTTTTGACTTAAAGCCGGAGGAACATGCAATCTAATGAATTAAGCCAGATATCCTCTTATGTGACGAGGCCTTAAGTTTCATGTTGTTCATTCCTTAATAACATTTTCGGATTCCATTTTATTTTATTCACCATCGCACACATTTTAGTCTTCTGCATTTCGGTCATATCCTCTCTTTCTTTGCAGTCTTTCGTAGAATTTGTTGTTGCTGCGTTTTTTTCTGTCCTTGTCCGGGGGACATGATCCCCTTAAACGACTGATATTGAAGAATATAGATTTTATGTGAACTGTCTCAAGGTTTTCATCTACGGCATGAATATGAGCAAGAGATGCTTTAGACGCTGCCGACACTCAAGTTAACGGTCGAAGTCATGTCTACTTTCATAGCAAAAGCAATGATGTGGGTCACCTTTAGGTGTATTGTTACGCCTTTCCCGTTCCATTTCACTTCCCGTAATTGGACTTTCCCGCCATTGAACTTTCGAAGAACACGCGGTAGTTTCTGAATTCTGCTTACTTAGCTGGCGCATTACAGAACATTTGTTCCATAGACCGAACTAAGAAAAGATCTCCAATTCTCTCTGTTTTTCGCTTCGCTTTTTGAAATACCGCGCCTTTTCATTTCTTCATCCACTTGTATGCTCCATCGAAGCTTAGGCCCCCCGATTCTGCGTGCACCGCCATGTGGCATGTATTCGCCTTTTTAGCGGATTCATCATCGTTCATTCTTATAATATGGCCTAGCCAACGCAATCGTTGCATCTCGATACGTTTAACAATATTGATGTCGTTGTACAGCAGATACAGCTCGTGGTTCATGCGACGTCGATATTCACCGTCAACGCAGATTGGTCCGTAGATCTTTCGAAGGATTTTTCTCTCAAACACACCAAGCACAGCCATGTCTGCTTGCGCAAGTACCCAGGCTTCGGAGCCATACATTAGCACGGGCAGTATCAGCGTTTTGTATAGTGTTATTTTTGTTTGACGAGATGTGGCTTTGTTTTTAAATTGCTTACTTAAACCATAGTAGCGTCTGTTGGCCAACACAATTCTTCTTCTTATTTCACATGTTGTTTGTTTTGTTTATGGCAGTGCCGAGGTAGACGAAGTCTTTAACTACCTCAAAATTATAGGTACCAACTTCCACAGTTGGTCCGAGCTCCATGGACGCTTTGCGCGTCGACACCATCAATTTGGTCTTTTCGCCGTTTACCGCCAGACCCACTTTCGCAGATTCTGCTTCGACCTTCCTAAAGGTATCGGTTACTTCCTTTACTGATCGTCCCATGATCTCTATGTCATCAGCATAAGCAAGTAACATGTAAATTGTGGCATTTCTTTTGACATTTGCATCTCGTATTACCTTTTCCAGCAAAATGTTGAATAGGTCACACGAAAGGCTGTCTCTTTGTCTGAAACCTCTTTTGTTACTGAAGTGTTCGGAGAGGTTCTTTCTAATTTTAACTGAGGACCTAGTGTCAGTTAAAGTCATCTTACAAAGTCGGATGAGCTTTGCGGGGATACCAAATTCAGACATTGCCTGGAATACCTTTGATCGAAGGGGGCTGTCGAATGCTGCTTTATAATCGACAAAAAGGTTATATGTCTCGATCTGCATCTCTTGGGTCTTCTCAAGGATTTGCCACATGGTAAATATCTGGTCAATGGTGGACTTGCCAGGTCTAAAGCCACATTGGTATGGTCCAATTATTTAGTTGACCATTGGCTTTAGTCTTTCGCACAATATCCCTGACACTATCTTATAGGCAAAAGGGAGAAGACTTATGCGCCTATAGTTGGAGCATACGGTCTTATCTCCTTCCTTGTGGACGGGACACAGGATGCTCAGGTTCCAATCGTCGGGTACGCGTTCTTCCTGCCAGATGGTGCTAACTAGCCGATGCATACACCTTTTCAACGCGTCGCCTCCGATTTTAAACAGCTCGGCTGGGAAGCCATCGGCTCCTGCTGCTTTATTATTCTTCAGCCGGGTAGTATACATTCTATACCATCTTCTGGTATTGGATCTGCGGTATCATCGTCTTCGCTACTATTGGATACCAGCAGATTGGAAAAAAGGTTCATCATATCCTGAGCACGCTATATGTATCTGTTACCAGATTACCTTGCTGGTCTCTACAGGAGGATGTGCCTGTACCAAAGCCATCTGTTTGATGTTTCACTCTCTGGTAGAATTTTCGGACTTCATTCTGGCTCCTGTACATCTCGATTTGTTCACACTCCCGCTTTTCCATTTCTCTCTTTTTCCTGCGGAAAAGACGTTTCTCTTCTGTCCTTTTCTCCCGATATCTCTCTCGTGCGCTACGCGTTGCTACTGATTGTAAAGTAGCTCTATATGCCGCATTTTTCTCTTCGGTAACAGCACGACACTCCTGGTCATACCATGAATTCCTTTGTGGAGGTGTCTGGAATCCAAGTATGGATTTTGCGGCTGTTTGCATGGAGTGGGCAATATTTGCCATTGTGTTGTTAGGTTATCGGGACAAGGAGTGCTCTTATTAAGCAATTGGGCTAGTTGAGTGGAATATGCTGTGGCTACCTGTTGTGTTTGCAGCCTATCGATGTCCAGCTTCCGCGTTGTGTCTGTTCGTGCTTTATTTGCAACGTTTAGACTGGTACGTACCTTTGCAGCAACAAGGTAGCGGTCCGAATCAATGTTTTCGCCTCGGAACGATCGTACATCCAACACGCTCGATGAATGCCTTCCATCTATCACAACGTGATCAATTTGATTTCTTGTTTTCTGATCTGGAGACAGCCAGGTGCCCTTAGGAATATCGAGATGATTAAATCTGGTACTGTTAACTACCATGTTTTTTGCAGCTGCAAAGTCTATCAGCCTTATACCATTGTCAGGCGTTTCACTGTAGAGACTGAAATTCCCGACTGTTGGGCCAAAGATATTCTCCTTTCCAATTTTGGCATTAAAATCGCCTAGAATGATTTTAATGTCATGGGCAGGGCAACAGTCATATGTTTCTTCTAAGCGCTCGTAAAATATATCTTTGGTCTGGTCGTCCTTTTCTTCAGTGGAAGCATGAGCGCAAATAAAGCTGATGTTGAAGAATTTAGCTTTTATTCGAATTGCAGCAAGTCTTTCATCGATACCAGATGTTTTAGTCTCCGACTAACTACAAATCCGCAACCAAATGTCATGGCAGCTATAATGCAGTGCGTCACCTTTAGGTGTTGCTGTGACGCCTTTCCCAATCCATCGTATTTCCTGTATGGCAGAAATATCGGCCTTGTACTTTTCAAGTACGTCTGCCAATGCGAAGACTGCACCTTCTCTATAAAGAGTGCGAACATTCCAGGTGCAGATTCGCAGATCATGGTCCTTAAAACGGAGTTCGTCAACTTTAGAGGGGTTTGTTTTTCTTTTCTTTCGGTTTTTCATAGTAGGCTGTTTTTTCTAGGGGAGGGTTACTAACCCGACGCCCAAACCCAAGTTTTTAACGTTCTTGTGGGTGAAGGCGCGCACATGTTAGCTCACTACCTTTAACGGGTGTTAAAGGTCAGTGTCCACCTGAGATGAAAGAGGGACCAAGATAAGTCCTCGGCTTTGCCATGTTAAAACTGGTCAGGACCGTTCCTTGGTATCTTCTATCCCCTACGTCACATATCTAAATATCAGTAAATGTTCTAGACTGCGTATACGTTCTGACCATACTCATACGTCGTGTAGTACAAAACACGTGTAGAATTATTTTCTAAAAAAAACTATTATTTGTTTGATTCCAAATTGAAACAAAAACACAAAAAATCAATCAATTAAATTGTGAAAAAATATTTGCAATTAATTGCATAGCCATTGGTACAATACGATTTTCATGGTGTTGATTATCGCCAAACGATTCACTGACAAGTGAGGCAGATTTTTGTTGCAGTTTAAGCTGATAAAAATATAGATTCATGTTGAAAAATGAATGATTTCCGTTTATTCTTTCGTTCATTCGCCCATCCGATACGTTTGGGTCAGCTTGTTAAACATATAAAAACCACAACACGCGCTCTCTTAAATAAATTGCTCATAATGCTGTTATTATTTGGCTTTGTTATTGATTGGCCATGCGGAATATTTATTAGTTTAAATATAGTTTGGCAGTTTTGGTGCTTGTTTTCTTTTAAATTAAATGTTAAAGTGTGGTATAATGTTCATTTCTGCATAAATATTTTTGTGATTTTTCGTTACCAATTCATTTAAAACTTGTGAGCACATTGACCTTAAAGAAATGGATATGAATTTTCCAGAATATTTGATGGAGTTTTCTCCTTGTTAAGTGGGAATAGTGGAGTTTTAACTGACGGAACCAATGGGAGGTCAATGTTTTCCAGAAATAAGTGATAAATCAACATAAATCATGGAAACAAAAAGGCAAAACCTAAAAATAAATCATAAAACCATTCAAAACCGTTGGTATCTATCATCCTAGTCCAATATCTTTGTTTTTTTTTAATTCTCACTTCCAAGCAATGGCGTATGAGTATTGACAACACCCATACGTCACCAGTTTCACAAAGGATATTGAAAAAAATGCCTTAATGTCTAAACTATTCAACAATCAATCAATTCTCCACATAAAACATGCAATTAGTCGTTAAGTGGCTTTAGAGAAGGTTTAAAATTCCTGAAATGGTCAAGTTTTTATGATTTTTTCAAAATGCTGAAACACTTTGCAGTCATAAAACCCAGGGAAAGGGATGGGAAAACGATAAACCAGGAATGTAGCACTTACGCTTGTGACATTGTTGCAGGGCTTCCTTATATTTTATGACCCTCTTAAAATATTTTTTTCATTGCTAAAAAAATCATATTTTCTCTACTCGATTTACTTGCTCTTCTTCTTTCTCCTTGGCTTGATGGAGGGATCACTAACCTTTAATGACAATGTAACTTCAAAACACTTTAAGTGATTGATAAGCCAGCCAGTCAGCCCCGATGCGTCTTTACATTCCCCCCCGATTGAGGCTATTACGGGCGACAAGACAAAGCGACACAAAAGGACATTGAGGTCATGAAGTTTGACCGTTCAATGGTGGCAAACGTGCTGTCCTATAATGGGCTAATAAAAAAATTACATGCCGTTATTTCTTTCCTGCTCTCGTCATGTTCGAGATGCGATGAAAAGGGATTTTTTATTGTTAAAATTTGTGCAGCTGACAGGAAGGTGGGGTGGAGTAGGAGGAAACGGAAGAAATTAAAAATAAAATATTAATAAAAAAACGACTGTCTTTGACATGATTTAATGAAAGGCATCGTCGCGGCTATGTTCCGTGGTTCATTAAAAATATTTTGATCCACATTCCACAATGTCTTCGTTAACGAGTTATTTGGAAACTGAAAAGAATGCTCGGCAGAATTCAAATTAAATGTTGAATTATTTGTAGTAATTGTAACACACTTTAAGCAATTTCATCAGTCATCATTTGGCAAAGTTATTTGACATTTATCATTTTATCTCTTTTTGCGGAGAATTGAAATTATTGCAATTTATTTCAGCATATTTGAAACATACGCCAACAAAAACAGATGCTATTGTTTTTTGGTAATTTAATAGGAACAAAATATTTTAATTTGCTCAGTTAAGTTCAGCAAATGTAATTATATGGAAATATGCAGTATGTTAAAAACTTCACTTTGGTTATGAGAATTCCATGATAAAAATTTTGTTCCTAAAATATTGAATGTGAAATATTAAATTGCGTTAAACTAATTTTGGCACACATTATGTTGTCTGATATTTTTTTATGTAATTTTCAGCACATCGGTCATATTCTCTTCCAAACAATGGCGTATGAGTATTGACAACAACCATACGTCACCAGCTTCACAAAGGGTATTGAAAGAAAAAAATGCCTTAATGTCTAAACTATTCAACAATCAATCAATTCTCCACATAAAACTAGACGTTTTTCTTAGGTCGGGACATGGTTCCGCTATGCGATTGATGTTGAAGAATTTAGATTTTATCTGGATTGTTTTCCATCCATGGCTTGAATATGAAGACTAGGTTGTTCTTGAACGCGCACACAAGCTCACGGCCGAATTCATGCCTACTTCAACAGCAGAGGCAATACAGTGAGTCACAGTTAGGTGTATTGTAACGTCTTCCCCGTTCCTTCTTTACTTCCCCTAAGACGATTATATCGTCATTGAACTTTCAAAGAACTCATAGCAATACGGAAAATGCTACGAAACAAAATATTAGCAAATATTTTTGACTGCGTATACGTTCTGACCATACTCATACGCAGGGTAGTACAAAATTCACTTGTAGCATTATTTCCTGAAACAAAAACTATTATTTGAAACAAAAATACAAAAAGCTAATTTTGGAAGAAATTGTCGAACAAAGTTTTACAGTTATCTTGCACTCTAGCCATTTAAGTATGTGCCGGAAGGGTTTTTAGGAGCTTTTGGGCCATTATTTCAGGAAGTATGGACTAGCTCTGGAAAAAATTACCGTTGTAAAGGGGTCCGGTAGGACATCGTACTGAAAAAAAAACTTTAAAATGATCCGAGGGGAGCTCTTAAACTTCACTTTTTTCAAATTTTGTGTGGGATGTACCCGAAGGACGGGACCGCTATAGTCCATATTCCAACGTGATACATGACTAAATGAATTAATACGATGTGTAAATTTTGGACCAATCGGAAACTCCCTGCGAGAGCTATCTTGGCGACTTGCTTCCGCAAAAAGTGTACCGTCGTAAAGGGGCCTCAAGCACAAATTTTGGAAGTTAAACTAAATTTGGACAAATACTAGGAGATCCAAAGTTTGAATCAAGACAGTATCCAATTCGAATGATATCGTGCTGGCTGTAGGGGGTTATTTTCTCGGGAAGTACAGACTTGCCCCTAAAAAACTTGTACCGTCGTAAAGGGGGCAGCGAATACAAGTGGTTGTTAAAAGAAGCAAATCGATACGAGAGCAGCTGTTAAACTACACTTTTCCGAAATTTTGTGTGGGAGGTACTCGAAGGAGTAGACCGATATAGTCCATATTCCAACCTAATCCATGCCTTGTAGAAATATTACGATGTACAAAGTATGAACCAAAGCGAAAAGTTTCGAACTTTTGGGGGGAAGGTACCCCCGAAGGAGTGGACCGATATGGCCCACCTTCGAACTTAAACTTAGTTTGAACAAAATGTTAAGAACATTTTGGACCGAATCGGTTGATCTGTTCGAGAGTTATCATGCGCTCCATCCAGCCAATAGGCCTGACAGATGGACAGACATGGCTAAATCTCCGACTCCAAATTGTCTGAAATAGATTTCGTCTAAAAGATGTTGTTGGTCTAAAACTATTTTTTTGATGAGGTCGCAATTAAGGAAGCAAAGCTCATCGTCATCAGCATTGAGCTTGTAAATTATTAGCAACTGGCAACTTTGCTATGGCCACAAAGTTCTGCGGAAGTATCGTACAGGATTCGGTGGAGAAGGGGGATTTGTCTTTCTTATTCACAGTCAGTCCCCAGTACATGCCTATCTTGCGGTTACTTGATTCTAGTGGCTCATTCATGGAATGTTTGGGCTCAGTAATAATGTGAGGGACTGACGAGGTAGAGGTGCTTCATGTGTATGTACCGCCGATGAATAAATGTGCCTTGCATATGGTTGGTAAGGGTTCACGGAATTTACAAATCACCGTTTCAGAGTGCTGCCCATTCCCTCAGATCCTTGATTAGCTGAGAGAATTTGGAATACGTGTCGTTTAGAGGCACCTCTCGGATCGGTCCGAAATTTTTACCATAGGTAGCCCTTGGACCCTGATTCCAACGATATATAATTTTCCGTGGGGAAGTCCATACTTCCCGAGATATGTGTCTTGACATTTCGGAAATTTCGTATTTTAACACCTATAGATTTTTTATGGGCACCTCTCGGATCGGGCTGACATTTTGACCATTGTTAGCCCTTGGGACGGGGGGAGTCCGGGGGGGGGAGTCCATACTTCCAGAGATATGGGTCTTGATATTTCGGAAATTTCCGTGGGGAAGTCCCTACTTCCCGAGATATGGGTCTTGACTTTTTTACTTTTATCACCATTATTTTTAAAACCTATGCAATATGGGACTCGTTTTAAAGCTCACGAAGAGTACTTTCCAATGCCGCCAATAATTAATAATGGAAATTAGATTTTCTAATAATAATTTATTAAGTTATTATTGGGCTACGCGATCAAAACTCTCTTTTAAATTGAAAGTTTTCTTAAGTAGTCGGCCTTCGGCCGGGGATTTAAGACTTTCTCCTATGGACAAGAACAAAAGTGGGCTACGCGATCAAAACTCTCTTTTAAATTGAAAGTTTTCTAAAGTAGTCGGCCTTCGGCCGGGGATTTAAGACTTTCTCCTAATGATTTAATACATTCTAATATAAACAGGTGTAAAAATAGGTCGCGTGCATAAAAGTACTCTGCATAAGCTTTAAAACGATGCCCATATTGCCCACGTTAGAATTGTAAAATGTCAAGACCCATATCTCGGGAAGGATGGACTTCCCCCCGGAAATTTTTATATCGTTCTATTCAGGATGCCAAGGGCTATTTAAGCCAAGAATTTTCCGGGACATCATCACAGCTGTTGCTGGTCGCCAGCAGAGACGACGGGACCAGCAAATGAGCTGTAGGAAGTGCCAAGAGTGAGGAAACTTAATCTTGTAGAGAAGAAGCTAGTTGGCGACCTTAAGCGGAAAAGTGGCTAGACCACCTGAAGAAATGTAACAGTGGTACAGGATTAAGAAAATTGTGGGTAACGGTTAAAGCACTCCTGAATCCGGAATAGAAGGATGATAGATGTAAAAAAGTATCAGTCGACAGAGATATACCCTCAGCCTGTGTATATTGAAATACGTATGTATTTAGGGGGTTTTAAAAATTTTGGGCGTTTGAACCGACAAAAATGTTGATTAGGATTAAAGATCAAAAGTTTTGCGGAGTAGATACTAAAAAGAACGGATCGACATTAACCGTTATGGAAGTGGATCTCCAGCCACAACATATGGTGCCATAGGTGGTTTTTACACTCTTCGGGCTGTTTGCTCAAGAAGTATGGACTTGCCCATAAGAAAACTTTTACCATCGTAATTGAGGCAGCGAATGCAAGTTGCTTTAACAAAAATCAAAGCGATTCGATATCAGGTCTTAAAGTGAACTTATCCGACATATTGTGAGGGAGGTACCGAATGGAGTGGACAAATATAGTCCATATTTGAACCTGATCTATATCTGGTAGATATATTAGGATGTGTAAAGAATAGAACAATTTTTCCGAACATTTTTGAACTGTTGTGTGGGAGGTACCTGAAGGAGTGGACCGATATGGCTTATGTACAAACTTAAACTATGTTTGGACAAAAGGCCAAATTTTGGACCGAATCGGCAGATCCGTTCGAGAGTTATCTTGCGCTCCAACCACCTCACACGGTTTCATAGGGGGTTTTTCCAACTTTCAGGCTATTTTCTCGAGAAGTATGGACTTGCCCCTAAGGAAACTTGTACCGTCGTATGGGGGCAGTGAATACAAGTTGCTAAAACAAAAATCAAAGCGATTCGAGAGATGGCCCTAAACTGAACTTTTCCGAAATTTTGTGTTGGAGGTACCCGAAGGAGTGGAACGATTAAGTCCATATTGAAACCTTATCTAAGTCTGGTACACACTTTACGATGGGCAAAGTATGGACAAAATCGGTTACTACCTTCAAGAGTTATCGTGCGCACAAATTTTCCGAACATTTTCAAACTTTTGTGGGGGAGGTACCAGAAGGAGTGGAACGATATAGCCCATCTTCGAACTTAAACTAAGTTTGGGTGAAATATTACAAAAGCTAAAATTTGAACCGAATCGGTTTATCCGTTCGAGAGTTATCGTGCGCTCCAGCCAGCCAGACAGACAGAGAGCCGGACGGACATTGCTCAATCGACTCCAAATTGTCTGAAAGACATTTCGTCCAAACATACTTGGGGTCTAAAACCATTATTTCGATGAGGAACATTTTGCCCGTATGAAAGTGTATATACCCTCGTTAGCATAAATGCTGAGGGTATAAAAAACCCTAAACTTTACATGTTCCAAATTTTGCATGGGAGATACCCTATATACCCAAGTATTTACGCGAGTGTTATGTTAGGCACAACAAAGTTTAGTTAGTGCCGGCAGATTTTTTGGAGCTCCAGGGCCATTATCTCAAAAAGTATGGAGTTGTCCCCGAAAAAGAATACACCGTCAAGGAAAAGAATACAAAGTCAAAATTTCGATTTTTAACAAAAAATGTGCCGTTTATTGACCATTAATCAGTCAAAAAATTTTTAAAGAAAATTTTCTTATTTGAAGACAAAATTTTGATGTATTCAATAAACTCACAAAAATATATAAAGACTGAACACCAAATTTCTGCAATTTTGGGTGGAAAATGTGGCTAAAACCTTAAAAACCCGAAAGTTGGGCGGTACCGTTCCACGGGGGTTATATCAAAACGTGAACCAATACCAACAATTCTCTGTAAAAATATTTCGTAAGTCCTGGCGAAGACTAAATACCAAATATCAGCTACATTGGTTGTTTAGTGTGGCTAAAACCTTGAAAATACCGAAAAACGTGGACATATGTACATAATTTTTATCAGAAAAGTTTTTTGGTTCATTGGGAACCCTTCGGCGTATTTGGGCGTGAAACATATGTAAAATCTTCAAAATTCCGATAATCGGGAGGTACCGTTATATGGGGTCTATATCAAAACGTGGACGTATGTCCATAATTTTTATCGGAAAATTTTTTTGTAAAGTGAAAACCCCGCATCTCACAATTCAACCAATTTGGTTGATAAGTTTAGCTTAAATATTCAAAATACCGAAACATTAAGAAGTACCGTTGCATGGGGACTATCCCAAAACGTGGACCAACCTTCCCAATTTTTTGATCTCGACATTGTCAGTTAACTATAAGTATTTATACCAAAATTCCTCTGCCAACGCCAACTCCTTATTTGGCCACCGTTTATTTGAACTCGCGACATATTGAAGCGTTTTTTTTTTTGAGGTTATGCGCTATTATCTATGGACTTGCCCTCGAGAAAAAATTACAATGACGTAACGGGGGCCTCACGAACGTCCTGTTACAAAAAATTTCATAACGATTCGTGAGGTGTCACTAAACCGCACTTATTTCAAATTTTGTGTGGGAGGTACCTGAAGGAGTGGACCGATATAATCCATATTCGAACCTGATGTATGCCTAGAGGTAGTATTACCATATGCAAGAGTTATCTTGCGCACAAGTTTTGCGATAATTTTTGAACATTTGTGGGGGAGGTACCTGAAGGTGTGGACCTATATGGCCTATATTTCGATACCCATAATTTGAACCGAATCGATTGATCCGTTCAAGAGTTATCGTGCGCACCAGTCAGCCAGACAGGCAGACAGACAGACGGACGGACATTGCTAGATCTACTCAAAATTGTCTGAAACGGATATCGAACAAACATACTTGGGGTCTAAAACCATTATTTCGATGAGGCACATTTTTGGTCGTATCAAAGTGTAAATACCCTCTTTAGCCTAAAGGCTCGTGTTGACACTTTTTACAGAATGTTCAACTAGCGATCGCTATTGCGATAGTTGAATCTGCCGAAAAAGTTTAAGCAATGTGATGAGCCCAGAATAGAATGTTTGACAAGTGTCCTAATTATATAGTTTCCCAGCAAAATTTGAAGGAAGGGGTTCCATGTGATGACGTGATTTCATGAAATCTTTTGCATTGGTTCAAACGATGTCGTGAACGATCCGATCTATTCATCAGCATTTGAACCCATTCTGTAGTTCCAATAAAGATGATGTTTGTGTTTTTATTTATACACATTTTTCTAAATATGTAAGATTAATTATTTACAATAGGCTTGATGTTGTCGGAGACTCGAAATCACAACCAACGTTGTTAAAACTCTCGTCGTAATGATAATTTCATTGCAAAGGGTTGGTGAAAATGACATGCCAAAGCATTGGTGGAAATGACATACTTTCGATCCAAAAACGAATAGCATCTTTTGGGGTCCACTCTCATAAAAATTCATCGATGAAGATGCTAAAAAGATGACATGCCAGATCACTTTCACCCACGATTGTATGGCATCGAACATTTGGATGGGTTGCCACTCATGTTGTGACTGAAGCCTGTAAAGTTGGCAGAATTGTCCAGCTACTGAAGCCAGACAAGGATGCCAGCAGTGGCGAATCTTACAGGACGATTCCCCTTTTGTCGCCAATAGTAAAGACTCTAGAGGAACAACTCCTCCCCATTATGAGTACCCCATTTTCATGGTCTAGAAGGAGAGAGAGGTCCAAAGGATCAACTAAAATCACTGATGAACACGATAACTTACGAATATAGTATCCGATTTTGCCGAAACTTTGCACATTGTAAACCTTCTTCTGTTGAGGTGACCAACTGAAATTACTCGTTGGTGCGCCAAATATCGAAAGCAATGAATCCTAAAATTAGATACAATTCCGAGATGGACTGCGTAGGTCCACTTCCCCAAAGGGGCTGCACTTTTGTGGTTTAATCCAGTTTAAAGCCACTGGTTTCATCGTGTTGAAATTTTAATAAATGGTAACCGTTGTGATCATGACTACAGAATTATATATATTTTTGCTATGTGAAGGCCACGAAATTTCTAAATATTTAGGTCCACTCCTTCATAAACCTTTCGCACTAATGTTGTTTGTAGTCTTTTTTGTTACAACGCTAAGAATTTGTTCTTTATACTTCTGTCGGTAATGCCCAGAATGTATCAAAAACCCTCCTTCTTGCTGCAAAATAAGAAGAATTAAAAGTTTTTGGTGTAGAATATGTTGATTGGGTCTGATAGAGGAATAATTAGACCTGCTATTTATGATACCTAGCCAACAAACGACTAAGAATACTCGCTGGAAACTTTCAAAACATCTTTTGTCTCCAACGAAAATATTATTTCCCTTCAAAATGTGGGATCTTTTCATAGTACGTTTCCAGTTCACAATTCCTGTTATTGTTTTTTGCGTAGTTATAGACTGAGTACCCTCAGCTCTCAGATTCTTTGTTTCCATTGACTATTTCTTAACTTTTCTGGTATGCTGGACGTATGAGTAGTGTCACCACTCATACGCACTTTGGCCTAGCTTTTCTATTTACATATTTCAAACATTTTCAATAACGTACATTAATATTATTTATTTAGAAAATAATTTTCAAATCAAAACAATAATCGAATAAAAATCACAAAATTCCATTTGAAATAGAAGAGAAGATAACACAACAACAAACACATTACCTTGGTCTAAGTAAATTTGCTGGCAAGAAAAAAAAATGCTGTGAAAAAATTAAGGATTCAAATTGAATTCAATTATGAAAACGAGAAATACAAACACCAATTACCATTCCAACACACCACAATCATGTATACACACACACGCATACACATGGACGTACTCACACTGTTTAGGAGTAAGATTGCTTCTTTAATGTGTTGGTAAATTGTTATCTAAAACAAACATTCAGAGCATACATAAATGGCAGCATCAACAAATTCATGGCAACAAATACTCAAACACTTGCAAACACACACACTCATACACACATATGTATGATATGTTTGTGTGTCTCTTCTAATATGCTTTGGCATGGCATTTACATTCGCATTAGAGACACAAAATTGTGAGCAATGGCAACACAGACAATTAAAAATAAACTAAGAAGAATGGAAGAATAAATTCCCAACTGGGCTGTTTGTTTGTCTGTCTTCTACTCGCAATTTCTTCTCATCTCCTGATTTGCTTTCTTTCCTTGCCTACAATCCAACCAGACATCAACATCATCTATAACAGCATTACAGTAAACAAATGTTTTTTTTTTTTTGTTCGTTCTTAGGGAGGTAGGCATCTCTGAAGGCTTCCCTTCGTTCTTCGTTTCAGTGACACAGTAACATGGTGGTATAGTTAGCCTAACAGTCTAAGCGAATAAATACGTAGGGCTCTTTTTTATCTTGTATTAGTGGTGTACCAGTGAGCAAGTAAGTATACTACGAAAGTGAACCTTTTAGCAGAAATTTCTTGTTAAGAGAATTACAGAATACTCTTATTTGTTCGCTCAGGCAAACACATGCACACTTTCACACACACATTCATAACATCACAGAGGCAATAATCATGTTGTCTTTAGGCAATGATAGGAAACACTTGGACACAAGACGAGTATGGCCAACAATTTACTAGGAGGCATTTGAGGATGCTAGGTTGGGCTGTTGATATCCGATTACTACGTCAATGGAAATTTGCATTAGCTGCAGATGTAATAGATACTACCATAGGGAGGGAGAACCAATTGTGATAGGCCGAAAAATCTTACATGTACGTCAATTAGAATCTCAAAGCTGTCATTAGAGATATTGAAGCAACATTTTTTCGTTCATTTGGGGAAAATGAAGATTTTTAAGGAAATCAAATATTGTTGTTGGTGATAAGGACTAATTAGAGAAGTAAATTTTACTCATTAGCTTTGTTTGGTTGAGAAGCTGGGTATTCTAAATTTTAAATTACTAGGAATTATGTCATTCTTTAAAACATCTACGTTTAGTGGTTTTAGGCCCTTTGAAAAATATTCTTTAAAAAATCCACATTTAGTGGTCTAAAGCCCTTTGAAAAATATTCTTTAAACAATCCACATTTAGTGGTCTAAGGCCCTTTGAAAAAATTTATTTAAAAAAGCCACGTTTGGTGGTCTAATGCCCTTTGAAAAAATTTATTTAAAAAATCCACGTATGGTGGTCTAAAGCCCTTTGAAAAATATTCTTTAAAAAATCTAGGTTTTGTGGTCTAAGGCCCTTTGAAAAAAATTATTTAAAAAATCCACGTTTGGTGGTCTAAGGCCCTTTGACAAAATTTATTTAAAAAAACCACGTTTGGTGGTCTAAGGCCCTTTGAAAAATGTATTTAAAAAATCCACTTTTGGTGGTCTAAGGCCCTTTGAAAAAATTTATTTAAAAAATCCACGTTTGGTGGTCTAAGGCCCTTTAAAAAAATGTATTTAAAAATCTACGTTTGGTGGTCTAAGGCCCTTTGAAAAAATTTATTTAGAAAATCCACGTTTGGTGGTCTAAGGACCTTTGAAAAAATTTATTTAAAAAATCCAAGTTTGGTGGTCTGAGGCCCTTTGAAAAAATTTATTTAAAAAATCCACGTTTGGTGGTCTAAGGCCCTTTGAAAAAATTTATTTAAAAAATCCACGTTTGGTGGTCTAAGGCCCTTTAAAAAAATTTATTTAAAAAATCCACGTTTGGTGGTCTAAGACCCTTTGAAAAAATTTATTTAAAAAATCCACGTTTGGTGGTCTAAGGCCCTTTGAAAAAATTTATTTAAAAAATCCAAGTTTGGTGGTCTAAGGCCCTTTGAAAAAAATTATTTAAAAAATCCACGTTTGGTGGTCTAAGGCCCTTTGAAAAAATTTATTTAAAAAATCCACGTTTGGTGGTCTAAGGCCGTTTGAAAAAATTTATTTAAAAAATCCACGTTTAGTGGTCTAAGGCCCTTTGAAAAAATTTATTTAAAAAATCCACGTTTGGTGGTCTAAGGCCGTTTGAAAAAATTTATTTAAAAAAAAAGAAGTTTGGTGGTCTAAGGCCCTTTAAAAAAATTATTTAAAAAATCTACGTTAGGTGGTCTAAGGCCCTTTGAAAAAATTTATTTAAAAAATCCACGTTTGGTGGTCTAAGGCCCTTTTGAAAAAAAATTTATTTAAAAAATCCACGTTTGGTTGTCTAAGGCCCTTTGAAAAAATTTATTTAAAAAATCCACGTTTGGTTGTCTAAGGCCCTTTGAAAAAATTTATTTAAAAAATCCACGTTTGGTTGTCTAAGGCCCTTTGAAAAAATGTATTTAAAAAATCCACGTTTGGTTGTCTAAGGCCCTTTGAAAAAATTTATTTAAAAAATCCACGTTTGGTTGTCTAAGGCCCTTTGAAAAAATTTATTTAAAAAATCCACGTTCGGTGGCCTTTGAAAAAATTTATTTAAAAAATTGACGTTTGGTGGTCTAAGGCCCTTTGAAAAAATTTATTTAAAAAATTGACGTTTGGTGGTCTAAGGCCCTTTGAAAAAATTTATTTAAAAAATCCACGTTTGGTGGGCCTTTGAAAAAATTTATTTAAAAAATGCACGTTTGGTGGTCCAAGGCCCTTTGAAAAAATTTATTTAAAAATCCACGTTTGGTGGTCTAAGGCCCTTTGAAAAAATTTATTTAAAAAATCCACGTTTGGTGGTCTAAGGCCCTTTGGAAAAATTTATTTAAAAAATCCACGTTTGGTGGTCTAAGGCCCTTTGAAAAAAATTATTTAAAAAATCCACGTTTGGTTGGCTAAGGCCCTTTGAAAAAAATTATTTAAAGAATCCACGTTTGGTGGTCTAAGGCCCTTTGAAAAAAATTATTTAAAAAATCCACGTTTGGTGGTCTAAGGCCCTTTGAAAAAATTTATTTAAAAAATCCAAGTTTGGTGGTCTAAGGCCCCTTGAAAAAATTTATTTAAAAAATCTATGTTTGGTGGTCTAAGGCCCTTTGAAAAAATTTATTTAAAAAAATCCACGTTTGGTGGTCTAAGGCCCTTTGAAAAAATTTATTTAAAAAATACACGTTTGGTGGTCTAAGGCCCTTTGAAAAAATTTTTTTAAAAATCCACGTTTGGTGGTCTAAGGCCCTTTGAAAAAATTTATTTAAAAAAATCCACGTTTGGTTGTATAAGGCCCTTTGAAAAATTTTATTTAAAAAATCCACGTTTGGTGGTCTAAGGCCCTTTGAAAAAATTTATTTAAAAAATCCACGTTTAGTGGCCTAAGTCCTTTGAAAAATATTCTTTAAAAAATCCACGTTTAGTGGTCTAAGGCCCTTTGAAAAATATTCTTTAAAAAATCCACGTTTAGTGGCCTAAGGACCTTTGAAAAATATTCTTTAAAAAATCCACGTTTAGTGGCCTAAGGCCCTTTGAAAAATATTCTTTAAAAAATCCACGTTTGGTGGTCTAAGGCCCTTTGAAAAAAATTATTTAAAAAATCCATGTTTGGTGGTCTAAGGCCCTTTGAAAAAATTTATTTAAAAAATCCACGTTTGGTGATCTAAGGCCCTTTGAAAAAATTTATTTAAAAAATCCACGATTGGTGGTCTAAGGCCCTTTGAAAAAAATTATTTAAAAAATCCACGTTGGTGGTCTAAGGCCCTTTGAAAAATTTTATTGAAAAAATCCACGTTTGGTGGTCTAAGGCCCTTTGAAAAAATTTATTTAAAAAATTCACGTTTGGTGGTCTAAGGCCCTTTGAAAAATATCCTTAAAAATATTCTTTAAATATTTTGTGGCTTTCAGTATAGACATACCATAATTTGTTATTATATACCATACATTTTTAGCGCAAACAAGAATAAATATTCATTTGTAAATATTTGTATATATTTTTCAAATTATAGAGAAATGCTTACACCGCAACATAAAAAATATGCTTGGCAAAAAATGCCTAGCCAAGCAGATAAAAGTAGAAACCCCAATTTACAGGTTTCAGGTTTAACTATTACCGCGAGGAAAGAGAAACCGAGGAGGAATGGTAGGGAACACATTGTTGTCTTCTCCTGTACAAATTGTTATTCTTCAGTTTTTTTTCTTCTTGTTTTTGGGTTAATTTTCTATGTCCTAGTTTTCTTTTGGTCTAACCCAACAATGTTGATGTTGTGCGGCCAGGAGCGTTAAAACCCAGGTCTTGTTGTGTGTGTTTGTTGCAGGGATTTTGTTTCCAATTCGAAATTGTTTTTAGAGTTTTTTCTCATGGTTCCCATTTCTTGTTTTTTTTTTTTTGCTTTCAAGTTGGGTCGTTTTAAGGTTTTTTCCGTGTGTTTTTGAGAACTTTTTACCGCCAATTGGGTTTGTTGTTGGTTGTTTGTATGTGAGTGTGTGTGACAGTTCCTGTTTTGGCTTTTGTGGTTTTTCTTTCCCGTTTCCTGTTTGTTTTCGTTACTTTGTTATATTTTAGTACTTGTTTGTTGTTTGCGTTAGTGTGTGTGTGCGAACTTCCTCAAGTGTTATGTTGTGAAAATTGTTGCATCACTTGAAACTAGTCCACTTTATTGTTGTTGTAGTTGTCATCTATGGCTGTTGCTTTGCTTGTAGCTTTTATCGGATATTGTGATAAAAAACAAAATGACGGCGTGGCAAAAAGGATGCAAAATATCCGTTTTTTGAGTGAATTCTTTTTTTTTAGTTCTTGGAAATTTTGTACCGGAAATTCCATTTAGAGAGGGTGGGACAAATGGTGCCACAGTGTGTGCTTTTACGTTTGCTTCTTGTTTTTCATTTCAAAAGTTAATTTGGCAATAAAAAAATGTTAAGCTGAAAAATGTAAATGTGTCAGTGTGTTTCGGGAACTGAAAATTTCCGAAAATATCTCCTGCATTTATGTACATACATACATACATATATACATATGTATGTATCTCAGTTGTTGTATTTTATAAATATTTATATTTTTCTGTTTCTGTATTTGCTTTCATATGAACCAGATTTTCTCTTGCTGTTGTTGCTGTTGTAGGCACTCAGTAGGCAGTTTTTACACCACCCAGGAGAAAATATCAACACCGAAAGGATTTAAAGAGGATTTCCATTTGACAGCTTGAATAAAAATGTCGGAATTTATTTTCAACGAGTTGTATTTTCCTTTGCTGTTGTTGTTGTTGTTATTGTGGGAGCACAGCAACACTGCAAAATATATGCCAATATTGACATTGAGTTTTTTTTTTGAGAAAATGCCTTCTTTTTTGCCTTGGCTTATAGGTAGAAAACCCAAAGCGGAATCCATGGCATTGACTATTGTGTGTCTGTGTGTGTTGTGTAGCCATTTAAGCATTACGACAGCGATTACCACGATGATGATGATAAAATGATCATCATAAATATTGAAATAAGCTTAGCATAGATTGTAATTGATACGTTTTATGTGCGTTGCGGTTTTTTTGCCAGGCTTTTAACAGATTAATGCTTAAGTGGTGAGTATGATAAAGAATTGTTCCTTTTAAGTTACTGCTTACCAGTAAAGTTAAAGCTTAGCCGTTTCCCAAGAATATCTATAAAGAACAAGTTACGACTTCTCTCATATAAATGAGTGGAACCCTATTTTATACAAAGGTCATTGATAAGGGAGCTCATTTGTTATCGCTAAGTCTAAGACACAGATGGCTAGCAACAACAAATTGCCTATGCCTGCAAAGCGATCGTTCTCACACGTATAGAGTAAACATCTTCGTATGGCTTCGTTAGGCTGGCGTGTTGTTTACTTACATCCTTACTTACTTAGCTGGCCCATTACAGAACATTTGTTCTATAGGCCGAACTAAGAAAAGATCTCAATTTCTCTCCATTTGTTGCTTTGCACTCTGGAATACCGCGCCTTTTCATCTCATCATCCACTTGTTTGCGCCATCTATTCCTTGGCCTGCCAATTCTGCGTGCACCGCCAAGCGGTCCGTATTTATACGCCTTTTCAGCGGATTCATCATCGCTCATTCTTATGATATGGCCTAGCCAACGCAATCGCTGCATCTCGATACGTTTAACAATATTGATGTCGTTGTATAGCAGATACAGCTCGTGGTTCATACGACGTCTATATTCACCGTCAACGCAGATCGGTACGTAGATCTTTCGAAGAATTTTTCTCTCAAACACGCCAAGTACTGCCATGTCTGCTTGCGCAAGTACCCAGGCTTCAGAGCCATACATCAGCACGGGTAGTATCAGTGTTTTGTAGAGCTTTATTTTTGTTTGACGAGTTGTGGCTTTGTTTTTAAACTGCTTACTTAGACCAAAGTAGCATCTGCTGGCCAATACAATTCTTCTTTTTATTTCACAACTGATGTCGTTTGTTGTGTTTACGGAGGTGCCGAGGTAGACGAAGTCTTTTACTACCTCAAAATTATAGGAACCAACATCCACAGTTGGTGCGAGCTCAATGGACGCATTGCGCGTCGACACCTTAACTTTGTCTTCTCACCGTTTACCGCCAGACCCACTTTAGCAGATTCTCCTTCGACCATCATAAAGGTATCTGTTACTTCTTTTACTGATCGTCCCATGATGTCTATCATGTCTCAGCATAAGTAAGTAACATGTGGCTATTGCTGTAGATTGTGCCACTTCCTTTGACGTTTGCCTCTCGTATAACCTTTTCCAGCAGGATGTTGAAGAGATCACACTAAAGGCTGTCTCTTTGTCTGAAATCTCTTTTGGTACCAAACTCTTCGGAGAGGTTCTTTCCTATTTTAACTGAGGACCTCGTGTCAGTTAGAGCCATTTTACAAAGCCGGATGAACTTTGCGGGGATACCAAATTCAGACATGGCTTGGAATACCTTTGAACGCAGCGGGCTGTCGAAGGCTACTTTATAATCGACAAAAAGGTGATATATGTCGATCTGCATCTCTTGGGTCTTCTCCAGGATTTGCCGCAGGGTAAATATCTGGTCAATGGTGGACTTGCCAGGTCTAAAGCCGCATTGGTATGGTCCAATTATTTCGTTGACCATGGGCTTTAGTCGTTCGCACAATATCCCTGACACGATCTTGTAGGCAATAGCGAGTAGACTTACGCCCCTATAGTTAGAACATACAGTCTTATCTCCCTTCTTGTGGATTGGGCACAGGATACTCAGGTTCCAATCGTCGGGTACTCGTTCTTCCTGCCAGATGGTGCTAACTAGCTGATGAATACACCTTATCAGCGTGGCGTCACCGGTTTTGAACAGCTCGGCTAGTAAGCCATCGGCTCCTGATGCCTTATTATTCTTCAGCCGATTTATTGCTGTCTTTACCTCATCTTGGCTGGGCGGTATACATTCAATACCATCTTCTGGGATTGGGTCTGTGGTATCTTCGTCGTCTTCGCTGCTATTGGATACCAACAGTTTTGAAAAATTTTCTTTCCATATCCTGAGCACACTATCTGTATCAGTTACCAAATTACCTTGCTGGTCTCTACAGGAGAATGCCTGTACCAAAGCCATCAGTTTGATGCTTGACTCTTTGGTAGAATTTTCGGATTTCATTCTGTCTCCTGTACTTCTCGATTTGTTCACACTCCCGCTTTTCCATCTCTCTCTCTCTCTCTTTTTCCTGCGAAAAAGACGCTCTCTTCTTTTCTGCCGATACCTCTCTCGTCCGCTACGCGTTGCTACTGATTGTAAAGTAGCCGTTTATGCCGCATTTTGTCACTTCGGTAGCAGCACGACACTCCTGGTCATACCATGGATTCCTTGGTGGAGGTCTTTGGTATCCAAGTACTGATTTTACGGCTGTTTGCATGGAGTGGGCAATGCTTTGCCATTGTCCTGATATGTTATCGGGACGAGGAGTGGTTTGATTAAGCAGTTGGGCCAGTTGAGTGGAATATGCTGTAGCTATCTGTTGTGATTGCAGCTTACCGATGTCCAACTTCCGTGTTGTGTCTGTTCGCACTTTGTTTGCTACGTTTAATCTTGTACGTACCTTTGCTGCAACAAGGTAGTGTTCCGAATCAATGTTTGCGCCTCGGAGCGATCGTACATTCATCCAACACTCTCGATGAATGTCTTCCATCTATCACAACATGATAAATTTGACTTCTTGTTCTTTGATCTGGCGACAGCCAGGTGCCCTTATGGATGTCGAGATGTTGAAATCTGGTACTGCTAACTACCATGTTTTTAGCAGCTGCAAAGGCTATCAGCCTCATACCATTGTCAGATGTTTCACTGTGGAGACTGAATTTTCCGTCTGTTGGGCCAAAGATATTCTCCTTTCCAATTTTGGCATTAAAATCGCCTAGAATGATTTTAATGTCATGGGCAGGGCAACGGTCATATGTTTCTTCTAAGCGCTCGTAAAATATATATTTGGCCTGTTCGTCTTTTTCTTCAGTGGGATCATGAGTGCAAATAAAGCTGATGTTGAAGAATTTAGCTTTTATTCGAATTGCAGCAAGCCTTTCATACACTGGGGTGAAGCTTGATACCAGATGTTTTAGTCTTCGACTAACTACAAATCCGCAACCAAACTCATGCCTTACGTCATGGCAGCTATAATACAGTGCGTCACTTTTAGGTGTTGTTGTGACGCCTTTCCCATTCCATCGTATTTCCTGCATGGCAGTAATGTCGGCCTTGTAATGTTCCAGTACATCTGCCAATGCGTAAACTGCACCTTCTCTATAAAGAGTGCGAAGATTCCAGGTGCAGATTGGTAGATCATGGTCCTTAAAACGTTTGCGGGGTTCGTCAACTTTAGAGGAATTTGATTTTCTTGACTTTTGTTTTTTCATAGTAGGCTGTTTTTCTAGGGGAGGGTTACTAACCCGAAGCCCAAAACCAAGTTTTTAACGTTCTTATGGGTGAAGGCGCGGCACATTTTAGCTCACTACCTTTAACGGGTGTTAAAGGCAGCTACCCCAGGTGACACCACGGGGAGGTCAGTGTCCATTTGAGATGAAAGAGGGACCAAGCTAAATCCTGGGCTTTCCCATGTTAAAGCCGGTCAAGACCGTTGCTTGGTATCTTCTATCCCCTACGTCACCCAGTATTAAATACTCTGTACTAAAATTGAATAATTATTTTCTATCCTGTTCACATTTGGTTGCGAAGATATTCTGTGACCACTGATACCTAAATAAATTAAAAAAATGCATATAGAAATGTATTCCATCTGTTGGCAACCTTATATGGGGATAAATCAAAGTGTGGACCTATGCTGATAATTGTTGTTAGAGAAGTTTTATGTCCACTGGGAACCTCAATTGTCGAATTGCAGATACTTCGGTCAGAAATTGCAGTTAAAATCCTCAAAATACCGAAAATCGGGAGGTACCGTTATATGGGGGCTATACCAAAACATGGACCTATGTTGACAATATTTAGTGGAGAAGTTTTTTGGCCACTGGGAACTTCAAACGTCAAATTACAGGTAGTTTGGTTAAAAATTGTAGCTAAAATTCTCAAAATACCGAAAATCGGGAGGTACCGTTATATGGGGGCTATACGAAAACATGGACCTATGTTGACAGTTTTCGGTGAAAATGTTTTGTGACCACTGGGAACTTCAAACGGCAAATTACAGGTAGTTTGGTTAAAAATTGTAGCTAAAATTCTCAAAATACCGAAAATCGGGAGGAGATTTGGTGGAGATTTTTGGTGCGGAAGTTTCATGACTATTGATAAACTCAAATGTTAAATTACAGCTAGGTAGGTTAATAATTGTAGCTAAAATTCTCAAAATACCGAAAATCGGTAGGTACCGTTATATGGAGGCTGTACCAACAAATTGACCTATGTTGACGACTTTTGGTGAAGAAGTTTCATGACCAGTGAGAACCTTAAATGTCAAATTACAGCTAATTCGCTTAAAAATTGTAGCTAAAATTCTCAAAATACCGAAAATCGGGAGGTACCGTTATATGGGGGCTATACCAAAACATGCACCTATGCCCATTAGGGATATAACTTTTTGCACTTTTTTGCAAATATCAAAAATACCACCACATAGCCGTGTAGAGCATGAAAAACTATTATGAAAAAAGGTGTAATTTTTTCTCTATCGCGAAAAAAGTTTCCGCACCAAATGCATTGAAGTTCAGTAATGCATTTTTTAATTTTAGCTGTTATGACAACATATTTGCTTTTAATTAAATTTTTTTATTTTTTTGTAATCTAATTTAAAATCATTACCAAAGCTTTCTGGACCAATTTGTTCTCAATTCGCGCCATTTCGGAGCATTTTAGGAATTTTTGACACTATTGCAATTTTTGTTTTTTCTTTATAAACTCGTGAATTTTATGTTTATATTTATTGTACCTATCGGACAAGAGAATATGGTGTCATTTCCAACAAATTCGCGAAAGTTACAGACAGTTTTTAATGACTTTGCCTGTGAGAATTGTTTTTTTTTCTATGAATATTTTTTCAAACAAAGCAAATTTAAAATTATAAGTAGAAAAAATATCAAAAGGGTATTAGTAATTACAGTCGGCGCGGAAACTTTTTCACCGAATCGATCTTAGAAACGCGTTTTCATTATTAGGACAAAATTCTCCAAGTGGTACTGGTGTTGTATTTTTGAAAAAAACATATCCGATTCTCACAGGCAAAGTCAACAAAAACAGCCTGTAACTTTCGCGGCTTCGTTGCAAATGACCGCATATTCTTTTGTCCGGTAGGTACAAAAAATATAAACATAAAATTCACGAGTTTATAAAGAAAAAGCAAAAATTGCAATAGTATCAAAAGTTCCTAATATGGTCCGAAATGGCGCGATTTGAGAACAAATTGGTCCAGAACGCTTTGATAATGATTTTAAATTAGATTACAAAAAAATAAAAATTTTAATTAAAAGCAAATATGTTGTCATAACAGCTAAAATTAAAAAATGCATTACTGTACTTCAATGCATTTGGTGCGGAAACTTTTTTCGCGATAGAGAAAAATTGACGCCATATTTCATAATAGTTTTCCATGCTCTACACGGCTATGTGGTGGTATTTTTTTGGTTATAGCCCTAATGCCCATACCTTTTGGAATTTAAGTTTGTTGGTCACTAGGAACCCTAAATATCAATTTATAGCTGATTCGGCTAGAAAATGTGACTAACAAGTAAAAAAGTATCAGTAGGCTTGGCCGACAGAGATATACCCTCAGCCTGTGTATATTGAAACAGTTTTTTTTCCCAAAAAAACGTATGTATTTAGAGGGTTTTAAAATTTTCGGGCGTATGAACCGACAAAAATTTTGATTAGGATTAAAGATCAAAAGTTTTGCGGAGGAGATACTAGAAGGAATGGATCGACATTGACCATTATGGAAGTGGATCTCCAGCCACAACATATGGTGCCATAGGGGGTTTTTACACTCTTCGGGCTGTTCGTTCAAGAAGTATGGACTTGCCCCTAGAAAAATTTACCATCGTAATTGAGGCAGCGAATGCAAGCTTCTTCAACAAAAATCAAAGTGATTCGATATCAGGTCTTAAACTGAACTTATCCGAAATTTTGGGTGGGAGGTACCCGATGGAGTGGACAAATATGGTCCATATTTGAACCTAATCTATATCTGATAGATATATTAGGATGTGTAAAATATAGACCAATTCGGGCACTCCCTTGAAGAGTTACCGTACGAACAATTTTTCCGAACATTTTTGAGCTTTTGTTTGGGAGGTACCTGAAGGAGTGGACCAGTATGGCTTATCTTCAAACTTAAATTATGTTTGGACAAAATATTACTAAAGCCAAATTTTGGACCGAATCGGCAGATCCGTTCGAGAGTTATCTTGCGCTCCAACCACCTCACACGGTGTCATAGGGTTTTTTTGCAACTTTCAGGCTATTTTCTCAGGAAGTATGGACTTGCCCCTAACAAAACTTGTACGGTCGTATGGAGGGCAGTGAATACATGTTGCTTAAACAAAAATCAAAGCGATTCGAGAGATGGCCCTAAACTGAACTGTTCCGAATTTTTTTGTGGGAGGTACCCGAAGGAGTGGAACGATTGAGTCCATATTGAAACCTTATTTAAGTCTGGTACACGTTTCACGATAGGCAAAGTATGGACCAAATCGGTTACTCCCTTCAAGAGTTATCGTGAGCACAAATTTTCCGAACATTTTCGAACTTTTGTGGGGGAGGTACCGGAAGGAGTGGACCGATATGGATTATCTTCAAACCTAAACTATATTTGGACAAAATATTACTAAGGCCAAATTTTGGACCGAAGCGGCTAATCCGTTCGAGAGTTATCTTGCGCTCCAACCACCTCACACGGTATCATAGGGGTTTTTGTGCAACTTTCAGGCTATTTTTTCTCAGGAAGTATGGACTTGCCCCTGATGAAACTTGTACCGTCGTCTGGAGAACAGTGAATACAAGTTGCTAAAACAAAAATCAAAGCGATTCGAGAGATGGCTCTAAACTGAACTTTCCCGAAATTTTGTGTGGGAGGTACCCGAAAGAGTGGACCGATATAATTCATATTCGAACTTGATGTATGTCTAGAGGTATTATTACCATATGCAAAGTTTGGTTCACTTCGGTTACTCCCTTCGAGAGTTATCGTGCGCACAAGTTTGGCGATAATTTTTGAACATTTGTGGGGGAGGTACCTGAAGGAGTGGACCTATATGGCCCATCTTCGAACTTAAATCAAATCTGAACAAAATATTCGGATACCCAAAATTTGAACCGAATCGATTGATCCGTTCGAGAGTTATCGTGCGCACCAGCCAGCCAGACGGACAGACAGACAGACAGACGGACGGACATTGCTAGATCTACTCAAAATTGTCTGAAACGGATATCGTACAAACATGGTTAGGTTAGGTTAGGTTAGGTTGAAAAGAGGGGCGAGTACTCGCCACATGTCCTGGTGGACATACACATAAGCCATGAAGTAGGCCTGTTGTGCGCTCTAGTCTAAGTTTTTGAAGAAGGGGACTCTACTATAATTTAATTAAGGAACTCTGTTCCCTTAACAAAATCCCGTAATTGTTTTAGGTCGTCTACAATTACCTGATTAAGATCTGGTATTGTGTCGTTCCCTAAGAACTGGGATCTGATGTTTGCGAAAGCGGGGCATTTGCAGAGAAAATGCTCCAATGTTTCATCATCCTCTCCGCATGCCCTGCATACGCTGTTGTCTGCACAATTAATTTTGTGCAGATGAGCTTGTAAACCGAGGTGACCTGTAAGAACACCTGTAAGTCTACTCAACTCTGCTTTACCTAGCAGTAGTAGGTTTTTAGTTTTTTCCTCATTTGGGTCTCCCCATAGGATTTTTGTGGTTTCCCCTAATTCCTCTCTATTCCATAGGGATAAGTGGGCATTTTTTGCCCAATTTTTTAACTCTAGCCGAGACGCATTTAGTGGCTTTGCGATCGCTAGGTTTACAGTTGCTAATTCCCTTCCCTTTTTTGCCAGAGAATTAGCTATCTCATTACCTCTATTCCCCGCATGTCCCGGTACCCATATTATACGCACCGTGCCATGCTGAGTATAGCTGTTGATCGAATTTATACAATCCAGGACTGTTTGTGATTTTACTGTCTTGGATGTTATTGCTTTGATTGCAGTTTTACTGTCCGTAAGGACGTTTACAGTAGTTGGCCTCGTGTTGGCATTAAGCCAGTTCAGACACTCTGTGATCGCTCGGATCTCCGCTTGATGGACCGTATTGTGATCCGGCAAACGAAGAGATATTTCGGTCTCTGGTTCTTCAATAAAGAGACCCAGTCCCGTTCTCCCACCTAGCATTGAGCCGTCTGTATAACAGCAGTTTCCAGTCGGCATTTGTGCTAGATTTCCGCCGATCCACGAGTACAAACATACTTGGGGTCTAAAACCATTATTTCGATAAGGCACATTTTGGTCGTATCAAAGTGTAAATACCCTCTTTAGCCTAAAGGCTGAGGGTATAAAAACGTAAAAATACCTGAAATCGGGCGTTACCGTTATATGGGGGCAATACCAAAACGTGGACCGATATGGCCCCTCATCGAAGTTGACCTGCCTGCAAACAAAAGACGCATTTTTACAACATTTCAGCGTCCTATCTCCATTTTTCTGGATGCTAGAGTGATTACCACAGACGGACGGACGGGCGGACATACATAGATCGACTCAGAATTTTACGCCGATCAAGAACATATATATGATTATTTCAATGCGTTACAAACGGAAAAACAAACTTAATATACCCTCCATACTGTGGTGGAGGGTATAAAAATATATTATCTTTTCGCTCAGTGTTTTTGCACAGTGGCCGACTTTATGAAGTTTTTTGAGCAATAATATCTCTGTAGCCTGTTATATTGAAATTTCCATAAACTAACAAAAAATAAAATCCTTTATTCACAAATGTGTAATAAGAAAATTTTAAATTTGTACTATTTATGTTTTAGATCTTCGTTGGAAGGACTTATTTACATTACAATAACAACAAACTAGTCTCTATGGGATGATGAATAGTACTGCACTACAACAATTCTCTCTCTGAACATTCCATAATTTCTTTCTGAAAATAAACAATTTAATAGTTTAGCACTTCGTTTACACTCGAACTTAAAAGGCCTTGGCAAACACTTAAACTAGAAATGAGTTTTTTTTTCTCCCCTCTGTCTCTATCTCCCTCTCCTATGAAACAAGAAAACTGAAAAGTACTTGAGAGAAATAAACCTCAATGGTATCTCCTTGTATAATTTTAAAATTATGCTCAAGCACATCAACAAATAAAATAAATCCTTGGTGCACAACACGTGTCAGGGTGTTTGGAAAACAAGACAGGATAAAATGAAATATATATATATATGAAAAAAAACAACAACAAAAACAAAAAAGAAAACTAAAAAAGAGAACTACAGAGTCATGGACAATAGAGCATTAACACCATTTATTCAAAAAAGGAAGAAAAGAACAAACAGCAACAGGATTCGCAAAGCCCTTCTCTCCCCAAAGTTTGCAACACACTGACCCACTAAGGAATCTGTGGTGTTGTTCAGTTTTTTTACTATTCTATTACATTTTAGTTTTGTTCATTTGTAAGAAATGTAAACGGGAAACTGTTCCCCTTTGCTGCTGCCGCCGTCGCTGCTTCTCCCTTTGTTGAAAAGCATGGAAGTGTGCAGCGTGTAAGCGGTAATAATAATGGCACGAGCCACAATGTTTTTACATGTCTTTTAAACGAGAGTGGTGTAATGCGGCTGAGATTTTTTTTATTACACTACACATAGTTGGATGGATGCGTGCACACTTCTGGATATCTTTCAGTGTGTCATTGTTTGCCAGAATAGTTGTTGTGTAATATTTCGAGGAAACACCAACCACAAAAAACACGTTATAAAATCTATGTCAACATTGTCAACATGAAGTTATAAATGTTATGGCATTCTATCGCTGAGAAGATTTAGAAGGGGGAAAAAGAGGTAGAGAGAGTGTTTGACAGTACTGTGATGTGATGATTTACCTTCTCTGTCATCGTCATCATTATCATCATCATTTGTATTTTGTTGTTCTGTATAGCTCGTACATGTAGCTCGTTATGGACAGGACACTGCAGCTTCCGTGTATTTTCCTTTCACTTTCCCCGCTCAAACACCAGCCACACTCTTCTATGGTTGATTTGTTGTAAGCCAGGGATATGGAGCATCATTGTCATCCGTTATGCTTGAAGTGAATAGAATGACATCGAGTCTCTCTTATTTTTTATGATGATAATGTAATCCTATCAGAAGCGTATGTGAAAATGTATGGATGTACAGTAGGGTGACCCAAAAAAAACAACATTTATTTTTTGGATGACCAAAAAAACAAAATTTCTTCCTTGGATTTCCTATCCCCTATTTTTTTCCAATTTGATCCAAAAAAACCTTATACATGA
This sequence comes from Musca autumnalis, assembly GCF_047663935.1. Lineage (NCBI taxonomy): Eukaryota > Metazoa > Arthropoda > Insecta > Diptera > Muscidae > Musca > Musca autumnalis. Next base: position 14,511,762 of record NW_027412088.1, on the reverse strand, counting down.
AATTTTTATGGCGATCGGTTAACGTTAACCTGTGCCAACCTAGCGATCTTTGTTTCCATAGCAATTTGGATGGGGCCAAAGACGCCACATCGATCGGACCATAATTGGGGTGACGGCGCCTGATCGAAGATTCCTTCGAGTCAATCCGGTACATAGAACCGGCCGCGGCACAGTGGTCGAAAATGCTGATCTAGCGGCGCGAAATTAATAACTTGCAAACGAATGGAGATATGTTTCTGAAATTTTGCACAAACTCAGTGTGTCCGTGGGTTAGTATGAACAACATCGGCTAATATTTTAGTATAACGGTACATCCTGATATTCGGTATATTGAGGATGTAAGCCACCCTTTCCTTCTAAATTACTTTTCCACCAAAAATTGTGGACATAGATCCACGTTTGGGTATAGACCCCTTTTTAGGTACCTGCCGATTTTCAGTATTTTGAGATTCAAACTAAATTTTAGTCAGCAGAGTATCTGTAATCGATATACATATAGGAAAACATTTCGCAATTTTATAGTTTGATTATTTGACTTCCGCTCCGCTAGATCAGTGATTTCGACCAGTGTGTGCCGTGGTCCCGCAACTGGCACATGGCTAGAATGCCATCAAAGGTGAATCGTACAGACCGATCAAAGATTCCTCCGAGTTAATCCGTTGCATAGAACCGGCCGCCGTGGTTCCACTACTGAAACCTGGCAAGTAGGTCAGCAGAGGTGAATCGTACAGACCGATTTCACTCCTATCGCTAGTAGCAAAGATTCTAGAGGCACTACTCCTCCCTACGATGAGAAGCAGTTTTCCAACTGCCCAACATCAACAAGGATTCCGAAAAATGCATAGTACTACAACAGCATTACACGCCATATCCGCACATATCAGTAGGACTGAACCTCGAAGGCCGTCGATACCGTCAACCATCCCAAGCTATTCGAGAATATAGAGATGACCTCTCTACTTACTTTACTTACTTAGCTGGTCCATTACGGAACATTTGTTCCATAGGCCGAACTAAGAAAAGATCTCCATTTCTCTCTATTTGTTGCTTCGCACTCTGGAACACCGCGCCTTTTCATCTCTTCATCCACTTGTTTGCGCCATCTATTCCTTGGCCTGCCAATTCTGCGTGCACCGCCAAGCGGTCCGTGTTTATACGCCTTTTTAGCGGATTCATCATCGCTCATTCTTATGATATGGCCTAGCCAACGCAATCGCTGCATCTCTATACGTTTAACAATATTGATGTCGTTGTATAGCAGATACTGCTCGTGGTTCATGCGACGTCGATATTCACCGTCAACGCAGATTGGTCCGTAGATCTTTCGAAGAGATTTTCTCTCAAACACACCAAGCACTGCCATGTCTGCTTGCGCTAGTACCCAGACTTCGGATCCATACATCAGCACGGGTAGTATCAGTGTTTTGTAGAGCGTTATTTTTGTTTGACGAGATGTGGCTTTGTTTTTAAACTGCTTACTTAAACCAAAGTAGCATCTGTTGGCCAATACAATTCTTCTTTTTATTTCACAACTGATGTCGTTTGTTGTGTTTACGGAGGTGCCGAGGTAGACGAAGTCTTTTACTACCTCAATATTATAGGAACCAACTTCCATAGTCGGTCCGACCTCAATGGACGCATTGCGCGTCGACACCATCAACTTGGTCTTCTCACCGTTTACCGCCAGACCCACTTTACCAGATTCTCCTTCGACCTTCATAAAGGTATCAGTTACTTATTTTACTGATCGGCCCATGATGTCTATATCATCAGCATAAGCTAGTAACATGTGACTATTGGTGTAGATTGTGTCACTTCTTTTGACGTTTGCCTCTCGTATAACCTTTTGCAGCAGGATGTTGAAGAGATCACACGAAAGGCTGTCTCCTTGTCTGAAACCTCTTTTGGTACCAAACTCTTCGGAGAGGTTCTTTTATATTTTAACTGAGGACCTCGTGTCAGTTAAAGTAATTTTACAAAGCCGGATGAGCTTTCCGGGGATACCAAAATCAGACATGGCTTGGAATACCTTTGAACGCAGCGGGCTGTCGAAGGCTGCTTAATAATCGACAAAAAGGTGGTAGGTGTCGATCTGCATCTCTTGGGACTTCTCCAGGATTTGCTGCAGGGTAAATATCTTGTCAATGGTGGACTTGCCAGGTCTAAAAACGCATTGGTATGGTCCAATTATCTCGTTGACCATAGGCCTTAGTCGTTCGCACAATATCCCTGACACGATCTTGTAGGCAATAGGGAGTAGACTTATGCCCCTATATTTAGAGCATACAGTCTTATCTACCTTCTTGTGGACGGGGCACAGGATACTCAGGTTCCAATCGTCGGGTACTCGTTCTTCCTGCCAGATGGTGCTAAATAGCTGATGAGTACACCTTATCAGCGTGTCGCCTCCGAGTTTGAACAGCTCGGCTGGCAAGCCATCGGCTCCTGCTGCCTTATTATTCTTCAGCCGATTTATTGCGGTTTTTACCTCATCTTGGCTGGGCGGTATACATTCAATACCATCATCTGGGATTGGGACTGTGGTGTCTTCGTCGTCTTCGCCGCTATTGGATACTAACAGTTTTGAAAAATGTTCTTTCCATATCCTGAGTACACTATCTGTATCAGTTACCAAATTATCTTGCTGGTCTCCACAGGAGGATGTGACTGTACCAAAGCCATCAGTTTGATGCTTGACTCTTTGGTAGAATTTTCGGACTTTATTCTGGCTCCTGTACATCTCGATTTTTTTCACACTCCCGCTTTTCCATCTCTCTCTTTTTCCTGCGGAAAATACGTTTCTCCTCTCTCCTTTTCTCCCTGTATCTCTCGTGCGCTACGCGTTGCTACGGATTGTAAAGTAGCCCTATATGCCGCATTTTCCCTTCGGTAGCATCACGACACTCCTGGTCATACCATGGATTCCTTGGTGGAGGTCTCTGGTATTCAAGTATGGATTTTGCGGCTGTTTGCATGGAGTGGGCAATGCTTTGCTGAAATGTTATCGGGATGAGGAGTGTTTTGATTAAGCAATTGGGCTAGTTGAGTGGAATATGCTGTGGCTATCTGTTGTGATTGCAGCTTACCGATGTCTAACTTTCGTGTTGTGTCTGTTCGTACTTTGTTTGCTACGTTTAAGCGGGTGCGTACCTTTGCTGCAACAAGGTAGTGGTCCGAATCAATGTTTGCGCCTCGGAACGATCGGACATCCAACACGCTCGATGAATGTCTTCCATCTATCACAACATGATCAATTTGATTTCTTGTTTTCTGATCTGGAGGCAGCCAGGTGCCCTTATGAATGATTATGATGATTAAATCTGGTACTGCTAACTACCATGTTTTTGCAGCTGCAAAGTCTATTAGCCTCATACCATTGTCAGATGTTTCACTGTGGAGACTGAATTTCCCGACTGTTGGGCCAAAGATATTCTACTTTCCAATTTTGGCATTAAAATCGCCTAGAATGATTTTAATGTCATGGACAGGGCAACGGTCATATGTTTCGTCTAAGCGCTCGTAAAATATATCTTTAGTCTGTTCGTCCTTTTCTTCAGTGGGAGCATGAGCGCAAATAAAGCTGATGTTGAAGAATTTAGCTTTTATTCGAATTGCAGCAAGTCTTTCATTCACTGGGGTGAAGCTGGATACCAGATGTTTTATACCATGATGTTGGATACCATGCTTTGTGTCATGGCAGCTATAATACAGTGCGTCACCTTTAGGTGTTGTTGTGACGCCTTTCCCAATCCATCGTATTTCCTGTATAGCAGTAATATCGGCCTTGCACTTTTCAAGTACGTCTGCCAATGCGAAGACTGCACCTTCTCCATAAAGAGTGTGAACATTCCAGGTGCAGATTCGCAGATCATGGTCCTTAAAACGTTTGCGGTGTTCGTCAACTTTAGAGGGGGTTGTTTTTCTTTTTTTCGTTTTTTCATAGTAGGCTGTTTTTTCTAGGGGAGGGTTACTAACCCGACGCCCAAACCCAAGTTTTTAACGTTCTTATGGGTGAACGCGCGGCACATGTTAGCTCACTACCTTTAACTGGTGTTAAAGGCAGTTCCCCAGGTGACACCACGGGGAGGTCAGTGTCCACTTGGGATAAAAGAGGGACCAAGATAAATCCTGGGCTTTGCCATGTTAAAACCGGTCAGGACCGTTGCTTGGTATCTTCCATCCCCTACGTCACCCTCTACTGCCGTGTTTAAAACGTTGGATAATCAACTATATGTGAGGACGCCAGTCATTTGTGGAATTCA